>NW_017175646.1:56367-128115 GCF_001652005.2 Ceratina calcarata | reverse complement strand
ATAAAATTACATCATTAACTATTTATCCAGACGTAGGTTAAAATTGTTTTTATTTTGACGTGTCAAACAGTATCGACCACAATTCTATGGACTGATCTCCAACACACGTAGAATGATCGCACGTTTTTAAAATATGCCGATGTAAATATAGTTCAGATTGATCGAACATTGTTTATACATTTTACAAAAATGTTTCGGAACAGCATTGTATTAAGAAGATCGCTTTCAAAATTGTTATTCAAGCAAAGCACGTGCCACCAAGAAGTAAGCGTGCAATATATTATATATATTATGATAATTGCGGATTTTAAACATTGCAATATGTACTCTGTTTTTAGTACCGTTGCATATTACATGCTTTCTTATAAGTGCATAAAATCCGCAGTCTAGTCGTAGCAATACATTTCTATTTTATAAATCATTGTCTGTTTCCTACAGCTTATAACAAAGTACTGTGCCACAGTGCTAATATCTTGTACACACGATTTAGCTATTAAGCAGCCAGTATTACCAAAGGAAAATGTTGAACCAGTTAACAGATTCGTTTCGAGGACTCATACCTGTGGAGAATTGAGGATTAAAAACATAGGAGAGAACGTACAACTGAGTGGTTGGTTGGAATTCTCGAGAATGTACAACAAATTTTTGATACTGAGAGATTCCTATGGTTCTGTCCAATGTATCGTTCCTGAAGATGTCAGTTGAGAAACTTTGTTTCATTCATTTCTGGCCAGACTGTTTCTTTTCGTGTTTGGACTAAAAGAATTGTCTCTTGTCTTAGAGAAAGGATTTAGAAGAGATAACTAAGAACTTGACGTTTGAAAGTGTGTTGAGCATAGAGGGAACCGTATTGAAAAGGCCAGACGGGCAACGGAACAAAAATATGCCAACTGGAGATATTGAAATAGAAGTAGAATCCTTGAAAGTGTTGAACATGGCAAAGCCGAATCTCCCATTCATTATCAGAGATTATAACAAGGCGAAAGAGAGCAATCAATTGAAATACAGATACATATCTCTGAGATATCCTGAGCTACAAAAGTATTTGAGGCTGCGTTCAAAAATGATTATGAAGATGAGAGAATATCTGATCAAGGAATGCGGCTTTGTAGACATAGAAACACCGACTTTGTTTAAAAACACTCCCGAGGTGAGAGAGAACTTCAAGGAAACTTTATCAATAATAAAATTTAATATACTGCTAGATAAAGTTTCTAACTTGAGAAGAAACTTATACAATTGTTTAAACAGTTCTTTTCTTTATGATACAGGGCGCTAAGGAATTTATAGTCCCGACACGGATTCCAGGTCAATTTTATTCACTGGTGCAGAGTCCCCAACAATTTAAACAGTTATTAATGGTCGGTGGTTTTGATAGATATTTTCAAGTTGCCAGGTGTTACAGGGACGAGACACCTAGACACGACAGGCAGCCTGAGTTCACACAGGTACTAGTATTATAAAAGTAGACAGCGGATTTTTATGCATAACGAATCATTTTACTGCTTGGATAGCAAGCGCACAAATTAGATCTACCAACGGGAAGATGCAGTAGTTTGTAATACCCTAACGTTTGTGTATTATTTCCAGCTTGACATAGAAATGTCATTTACCGATTCCGAAGGAATAATGGAATTGATAGAAAACTTATTGGCGTATTCTTGGCCCGAGGAATCGGACGGAATAACTGTTCCTTTCAAACGTATGAAATACGACGATGCAATGGAATTCTATGGTACAGATAAACCAGATTTAAGAATACCACAGAAAGTGAGAGTAATATTTTAACATTTTAGTACCAGGATTTGTCAAATCATCAGATAATATAGTTGCTATTTTAGCTACACAGATTGACGGATCTGATCGATCGTTCTTCTGTGAAACAAAATTTGAAGATTGAACAGAACGGAGAGTTCGAAGTCTACGCTTTGGTCTTCTCTGAGAAACATGTATGTTCATTCATTATTTTTGTTTCTTCCACTGTTTTGTTATTTTCTTACTTTTCTCCCAGGATCTTCTAACGAAATCTGTTAAAGAAACCATGTCAGAGTTACAGTCCAAGTATTATCCGTCTGTGAAATTGATCCAAACAAAAATACCTACCCAGTCAGCAAAGATAGCAGAAATCATTCGAGAGACCGTGGAATCGAAGTTAAATTTGAAACCAGGAGACGTACTGTTTTTAGCTTGTGGAGAAAAGATTCTGACGGTTAATATCGATTTATTATTTAATTTTCGCGATTCATTCTTTATATACGAACATTCTATTTTAAACGGCAGCAATCGCTATTAGGAAGAGTGCGTGTAGACTTCACAAACTTGTTGGAAAGCAAAGATCAGAAAATCCGTACCGCTGGCAATGAATTATTATGGATTACTGATTTCCCTTTGTTCTCGTTTGACACTGAAACGAATCGTTTGGAGACGATGCATCATCCGTTCACGAAGCCTCATCCAGATGATATGCAATATCTCGCAGAGAATCCGCTGAAGGTACGCTTGTTAAATTAATTAACAAAGCAGCATACATTTTTTTCAGGAAACCCTGTATAGCCAAGCCCAGTCCCAATCGGTGCCTATGTGTCCGGGTATTATTATATTTGCTTATACATACGTAGGTCAGAGGACTGCACTACGATTTAGTAATGAACGGTTCTGAGATCGCTGGAGGATCTATAAGAATTCACGAGGCAAAGTTGCAGAAAGAAATACTGAGAACGTTGAACGTAGACGAGTCTCATTTAACGCACATGCTCGAGGCTTTAGAATCCGGTGCTCCACCTCATGGCGGGATCGCTATAGGTAATTAAAATTCTGAACAGCGTTCGATAGCACAGCACTAAACAATTGTTATTTTCAGGATTGGATCGTTTAATGTGTCTACTGTGCCGTACAGAAAATATAAAAAATGTGATTGCATTCCCGAAGACTATGTCTGGCCGAGATCTAATGTCCGGAGCACCGATTCCCATCTCCGAAGAGGAAAAACAATTGTATCATATACGAACGGTGGATGAATAAAACTGTTATCGTAAGGAATTTTGTACGAATTAGCTAACCCCTTTTTTCTTTACCACGTTACGAAAAGATCGAGGTGATGGTTACACGTATACAACAAAAGACATTCGAGTGATGTTCAGACATATAAAAATCAATAATTTATTATTGTGATCATCGTGGCGCAGCTAATTGGAACATAGGTAGGGGCAGATGCGAGCACAAAATATTTTTTCTTTAACAAAGAACGGGTTCTTCCAGTGATAACTTTTTTTTCCTTAGAGAAATACTTATAGATATATTAATTTGCATGTCTTATTTGCTTAACGCTCACAGATCCACACGTTCTCCTAGAATCAATAGACTTAGACGACGCACAAACATACAACACAGTCGTACAGACATTACGCGTGCACCGCACACGCGTTTTGTTTTCTTCATTCCTATTGTAACCGTTACTCTTGCGTAAATGTTAAAGGAAAACGTCTAGAAACTCTAGAGGACATTGTAAATATAATGATATATACATGTACGATGAGTGCACGGCTGCACAATCGAACAGACAGAATGTAAACGCGTTACGGATTACACAATTTTCTGTAACGGAGTATTCAAACTTCGGAAACCGTAGAGTGAACGCTCTAACACGGCTCTGTCGCAGTTCTCACGGTGTCGAAATCTCTCCGCAGATTGCACATTGCATATCTCAATAATGTAAAACCAAACGACCGTAATCGAATGCAGTTGAATCGTATAAAAAAGATTGTCAAATATGTTTTTTCTTTCTGTCGGTTCGAATGCACCTGTTTCATTGGGCGTCGTATGGCGAGATACCATATCGCGGTGACGCGGACACGTTCAACTTTACGCGAACTACTGTAAGAAACGATTAGCTCTTCCTATCGTCGAGTGTTTTTCTCAGCCGGCCCGCCGGTTCGGTTCTGCACGCATTAAGAACGATACCGTATCTTCTAGAGTATATAATACGTACATGACGATGATAACGCAAGTGCCAACGTTGGCAGTATACTTTGTTAAATATAGGTATATCGCATGGAAGTCGTAGATTTTTGACAACAAGGTGTACATTTAATGCACGTCGCGTTAATAAATAAGCTCGACGTCCGTCGTCCTATTCTATCGTGAATTTCAAGTGAACCTTCGTCATTAATAGAAAGAAAAGGTATCCTTAGTTTCGGACGGCCACTAGAGAAGCGACAATCAATTTGCCTGAACATAATGCGATCGTAGAAATGTCTCCATGCGACTCCGTATAATTCTTGGTTTCGTCCACCGACATATTTACAGTGGCCCTAATTAACATTCGGGGCGCATAAAATGAATCTTTTGGATCTCCTCTTAATTATTTTAGCTAACAGCGATTTTTTTTATCTTTTTATGCACAATAGCCAGAAAATTAAGTCATCTAAAATTTAAAACAAATATAAAATTCATTGATCCAATATTAAAACAGTAATTCGGAATATTAATGAAGGCCACTGTACGTGTATATTAAAATATTTTACTTCCTTCGCCTCGTTTCGCGTATATTACTTTTAACTAAAATGAAAAACCAAATGAGAGATACAAGTTATTGTACATATAAAAAATTCCTTGCTTCATCGTGTCTTTTACAATCGTTTTTTGCGAAAGATATTGTATCTTCAGATTGATAAATGCGACGCATGTATGGATTTACAAAAGCAAATGAACAGTTAACTTTCTCGATTTTATAAAAGTACAATGATAATAAGGTGTGCGTAGAAAAAAGTTCGGGTGAAAATTCTCAAGAAGCGCACAATGTTTAGATAATTCCGTATTGTTACACTAGACACAGGTACGCGAGAAGGAATTATATATAGATTTAGATAACAGCAGTATACTTTGAGAAACGAGAAAAGCGCGGTGGTACTATTAAAAATCGCGATGGAAGTATCTTAGCGTCGTGATGGCCACGTTCATCGCGCCACAGAGCTTAACGACAAATGACGAAAGTACATATCTAAACGGTGCACGAGATATTTGAAGCTATTAGTCAATGAGCCAAGCGGGCCGAACAACTCTTACAATTTCATTATCCCTTGGGTTCGAACACCGACGTGTGCCACGTCGGTCGATTTCAGTTCGTACATAATAGATGACTTAAATGCAATTTCTATTTATGATATTTCTAAACCCAAGAATCGTCTTGTAGCCTGTTTCTCGAACCGATACCCTCAGTTCTCGTTTACACAACGTTACGAAAAGCATTGCCCAGAGTCCGGCGCACTGATTTTATGCACTCTCGTCGACGGTGGGTAACCAAAATGCCATGTTTGTACAGGCGGATGCGAGCATCATGTACTTGGGATTAAATTGAATACACTGAACCGGTGCAGGATGGTCCCCGTTGAGCACACAAACTTTGTATCCAGTCTCGGCGTTCCATACGTGCACTCTGCCGTCCGTAGAGCCGCTGAACACGAATTGCGAGTCAGGGCTGAAGCTGGCCTCGATCGCGATTCCTTTGTTGTTCAAATAACCGGCGAACGTTTGTAACGGTGTACCGTGAAACGCGTCGATCAAACGAATCGTGCTACCATTCGTGGAGATCAGAATCGTCTTTCCGTCACGGCTGAACTTCAATCCTGTCCAATCGCATTCCTTCTCTTGAGACAGCTTGAACGTGACGAACGGGCCCTTGTCGAAACTACGCAAATCATACAATTTTAAGAACTCTGAATTGACACCAGCGGCAAAGATGAGACCTTCGGGATCGTATGCGGCAACCGGCCGACCCGAGACGTTCATAACGCCGTGACAATTTGGCGAACGTAAATCCCATAGTCTCAACGATTTGTCCATAGACCCGGAGAGGAACGTGTCCTCTATGGGACTGATACATAGCGAGACGACCTTCTTGCTGTGACCCGGGAAATATCTGATGTACTTGTTGTCGTGTAGGCTCAGATAACGGATCGTGTCGTCTATTTTGGTGCTACTGTGTATCGCAGTGTTTTTCGCGTGCGTGAATTGTATTAGATCCACGCCGTATTTCTTCGAGTTCACTGTGCGGACCTGGGTGCCTTTCTCGCAGTCGTAAATCACGATCTGGTCATCCTCCGAGCAGGAGATCAAAGTGTCCCCGTTCGGCGAGAAGTCAATGCTGTTTATGCGATCGGAGTTCTCGCGGAACACCTTGGCCACCTTGAAGCTCCTCACCACGTGGTCAACGAGCTTCATGGTGATGGACGGCGCGTTATCGCGTTCGTGCCGTCCCCTTAACCTGCCTGCTTCCGCAATTTCTTTCTCCTTCTTTTTTTATACAAGGGATACGGATACGGCCCAGGCGCCGAGGCACGAAGCTCCCGGTAGCGGAGTCGGGGGGTACGTCCCGTGTCCCGCTGTTGTTCACCTCGCGGGAAAGAAAAAACCCGCGGCGAGTTCAAGAGGTCACGGAGAATCCCGAAACACGGCCCGACTATCACCACCGTCTCGTCGATCGTCGCTTGTTCCTCACGCTTTTTTGTCGGCTCGTTCACGAACGATTAGGTCTGGCTGACGTCTCGATGACTCCGGCTCCCGAACGTGTCGCGATCGCTGATCGCTTTCCTTCAATTTGACAAAGGGCTACTTCTCTCCGTACTATTTCTCTCTTTCCCACTTTCTTAAGAACGATGGAACGGACGGCGTCGGCATCTACGCGCACACCGCACACACAAATTCTGCCAACTGTTTAGAGAAATGGATGACGTTTTCAAATAGGCAAATCCGTAGACACTCCATACAACGATCGTCCATCCGTAGATGAAGCCAAAAATCCAATATGGCGGTCGGGATGGGAAGAATCGTCTAGATGCTCGCGCATGCATAGTGGCGTTCCCATCCAAGCTGCCATGTTACTTTTGCGGCTTCGCACGTGGTCAGTTGTCAGATATACTTTTCCCCGTCTTTGTCATCTGTTTACAAGATCGTGCCTCGAGTTTCAATTTGAAATTCTCTTACATTCTAATCATAAAAAATTAAACATTATAATCAAATGTCATGTTCTATTGGAAAAAAAAGGGTGAGTCAAAATGGTTAAGGCCAGATGTTAAAACGTATCTAAATTTATTATAGCGTTCGGTTCACAGTATTTAGCGTATAATTCTTAATTATTATACAGAGACTAACTTTTGTCGTAACGAATGTAGCCTCAAAATCGTTAAAGCTTAATAGTATCGTTTAAAATGTACAATTTTTAAATTGTTTTCATTTTATAGTAAGGCTGATGTTATATTGACTTGTCTCATTGTCAGCAGATTGGAAATTATATCTAATAGACATTGTTCAAAATGAATTGATACATCGATCGTTCGATGTTAAAAATATATAAATAGAATATTAAAGTGCAATAAATATATACTTTCACATAATTATTAGGCTTATGGAATGTGAAAAACTATTCACTTTATTTATTTTGATCAAAATCTCTCTTGTTGCAATATCGATCGCGTTAAATTAATCAAATTGTTATGTACGCTACTTTTACACATATATAGATATATATATATGCGTGTATAGTCTTATTTTTCGTTGTGACAAACGATGAAAGCAGTGATTTTACATAAACACATAAGTGGAACTCGTAGCTAAACGTCATATTCTCGTTCTGCTTCGAGCCATTATTAAAGTTTCCACTATTAAGTAGATCTATTACGTGTATAAAGAGAAAGCTTCAGTTCTGGCACGTGTTACTTCATTTCCTATGTATGTATGTATATGTACGTATATGACAAATTCGTTAAAACTTTATACTTCTTTCTTCATAACAATAACAACAACAATAACAATTAGAGTACTTATAATAATCGTAATGTCTCTTAATTTTAAGCGTCTCTCTTAAAAGACATTACCAATAATTTGCTTGTAAGGAACATGCATCGTGGTAAAGCTCTGCATAAAGTATACTGAAAGGCATTACGAATAATCGCCAATTAACAAGTATATTTGGCTGATTGTTGTACCAGCCAGCAGTACACTCTCGTCCAATCGAGTATCAAACTCAACGTTGGAACATACGTTCTTTTACTGCACTGTAACATATATAGTAGACATCAAAATCCGGATTTCTCTCGGCCTCTGCTTATCAGACGTTTGGTGAGACGTCTCGACGAGAGTCTGCTGCTGACGTAACGTGACAACGTAGCGACGACTTCGAACAACTCTCAAATTATCAATCGCAGAATAAATTGTTCCAAACAAAAGAGTACAAAAGCACTCGACTTTAATTCTATACATCAGTATACTTTACCCAAATTAAACCAACATATAAGTTTGCATAGAGCAATAGGCTCATCTTTTGGTCCCTGAACCTAAAACCTGCGTCTTATATTCAATAAATGTATACGCGTGTACCTTAGAATTTCATAGATTATCATTTATTACGAGCTAAGAAACGTAATTGAAAACAGTTTCGCAACTAATCGTTTCCACAAGGGGAATCTTTGTGTCTGTATGTATATTTCATTCAATTAACGTTATTATCAGTTATTTTGTACCAATCTTAGCTCAGACTTTAAAAACGAAGGTAAAAACCGAATTGTTCCGATGATTTATTTTATTTAGAAATTCGAGTGAGTCGAAAAATGTTCCGAGGTTCAGGGAAATTGTACGCGTCGTTGTACGCAGATCAGGCTAAATGACCAAATTTCATCCTCGCTGTATAAATTTATGTGCCAACAAATATAAGCACAAGTATACATGTAGTATGCATACATACACAGTATGTATTTTCATTATTAAAAGTTTTATCAGTTTCGTTTCATAGCCGCTGGACTGTTTGTTCGTTTAAAACTGAAATAAAGTACGACGGTCTAGCCTGCAATTCCGCTGCAGGGGTTTCGAATCGTAGTCGAATAATACTTGAAAAAATAATCATATTATATAAAATCAGTTGTAATACTTCTGCTGTTGCTGAAAAATTTGTGCCATTCACGTAATGATTGTGCGGTGCATAAACGTATAATTGATCGATTCGCTAGGCCAATCGTGAATTTATAGTCGTTACACAAACATGATTTCGTGTCCACATTTTCCTTCATATAATTATATATGTATATTAATATTATTGCGTGTACGTATTATAAATGTGTAAACTTGAAAAGCATATTTATGTAATATTAATTAAATGTCTTTGATCACGCTATCTATCTCGTAGAAAAGGCCTCGTAGTGCTAAGTATTCAACTTTTTTGTTCAGCGTGTTCTATTCGAACAAATTTTTCTCTACGCCCGTTTCTCGAAAAGCTCTTCGGGTAAAAACGTTGCCTTTCGTTAAATATCTTTGCCGCTGGTGAAAATGCATAAAACGATGAAACACATTAACTCTCAAGATCGTTTTTGTGCCCACTTCAAATCGTCGGCCCTCGGTTTGCAACCGGTAGTTGTCTCGATCAGAGTTTCAAGAATATACCAAAACCGAAGTTGCTCCAACGGCCAATTCAGCCATCCGGTAGTAATACAGAAGTAAGTCTCGTGGGGAGCGACGTGGTGCACGCGATGGTGTTTCCTAGGCAGAATGATTCTATGCTCCTGCAGCCAAACGACCCAGGAAGGCAGTCCGAAATACGTATGAGACCATTTGTGTATCTGAAAACAATCTTTCGTGTTGCTGCCGACACGTCGCTTCGCTGATGTCAGATATTTCGATTAAGAAACGACTACTGCTCGGGTCAGTGATTCTCGATCTCTTCGATTGTGTCGAACCTACGGGGTCGAAAATCATTGTCCCAAGTTGCGTCTGTTGTTCGTTTACCTGATTAGTCATCGCTACGAAAATCGCGAGTAGAAACCAATAACAGGTCGAAACGAACTTTTGCTGTATCTCCGATTCTGGTAGAGTCAAGAAGTCCCATGTTAATTTACAGAGGAACGGTATCGTCACCATGAAGTTATCACCGTTTGTTTCTATAAAATCGTGCCTCGTTATACTCGTCGGATCGATGTGGTGTTCTCGAAACGGCCTCAAAAAGTTCTGCAAACAATCGATGTAAATAAACTGATACAGCAAAACCTCCGTTATATGAACGTCCATTATGTAAATATTCATTGTATGGACACCTGTTATCTGAACGTTCTATTTCTTTTTATCTATTTTCTATTACAATACTGCGGGTAAATATTAGTAGGGTCTCTTTAAACCGCTGTGATATCGAGATGATCTCGTCCGATTTTCTATGTCCTCCAATTGATTCATATAACGGAGATTCTACTGTACTCGTTTCTCTCGTGGTAGAATTTACCTTCCCAAGAATCGGTAGGTCTACAGAGCCCCAAGTATCGGCAGCCCAATGAACCAATCCAGACCCGAAATCCGCGGTCACGATGCCGCAAACTGCAGCTATCGCTATCGAACTTAGATTTTCTAATCGTATTCTCACGAGAATAAATAACGAGTTGACCACGATCAGCGTGATACAGATACCGACACAAATGCACTCCTGCGTCCTTTTTCCTGCAACAGACACACGCGTTGTTACTAGAAAAGCAAATATAATTGTCTATAACCAGGATACGATAATGATTTTATACGTAGGTGCGGTATAGACACAAAGGCATGTATTGTCAGACCGATCTTTATTTTTGTTCACAGGCGAGAATTCCAAGGTGCGACTGATGTATAGCCGCGGTATCTTGGCAAGTATTAAAATCAGAAAACATATACGCGATACGCACAGATATATCTTTGCGCTTTTCCAACATTTTGCTTTAAACGTCATGATCAAGTTTAAATATGATAATTTAGAATCGACCCCTTCCTAGACATCATTTCAAGATCACGAGGTCGCCCTCGCGATTGCGAGGGTACAATGGTAATTTGCCATAATCGTTGAACGTAACGTTATGTAATTTTGTATTTTTTATTAACGATACATGCGTTTGCTGTATATATACGCATAAGACAGTACGGCTTAAGGGTAGAGCTGCGACTGCAGCGATTATAAAGTTCTGTACCAGTGCTATAGAGGTTTGCGAGTTCTTGAGCACCCTTGTGATTGGGACCCCATCTCGGTACGGTTCTGTCCTCTTGCGAAGTCGACACCACCGAGTTGGCATTGGGATCGTCCTCGAGCATCGAATTCTCGTAGATCTGCCGTTCGGTTTTCACCGGCGCCAAGAAATTCGTAGCCATCGAGCACGCGGCCGATGCCGCTTGGCCCAACTTCGGCGGCACCTTTATCTCGTCCATAATTATTACCGTAATTACACCGAAGGATAATCGTCAAAAGATCATCGAAATCCAAACGAGGCTCTGTTATTATCGGTAGGGGTGGGTCTGTCCCTCGACATCGCGAGAGCTTCTCTTCTCTCTTGTCTCGAAGAAGAAGGCGAACGTGTATATTATATACTTCCTTTGAAATTTATACTCTATCGAGTGGATCCTTAAAAAATACGGACGATCTTTTAAATTTCGCGTGTAGGAAAGGCCATGTCCTGTTGCGCATTATTCGATGATCTCGTTTCGCATCATCTGTCGTCCGATCCATCGAACCTTTCGACAATAATATTTCTTCCTTCTCCTTTCATCCCGCTTAAATCACTGGTCTTCGTTGTTTCCGTACGATTTTGTTTCTCTCGTCGCCCGTTTTCGATGTCTCACTCGACTGAATTTCTGCTAGGAAAATTATAAAATTTCATAAAACAACATATCTAATGAATAGACGTGGAAGAATTTTTGTCACTAACGCTCGATTGTGAACCCTTATCTGAAACCGACACGAATATTTTTAACAAAATTTAATCTGGTTTAGCAATTTAAGCGATTTTTGCTCGATAACATTTCTTATCTATATTGTATTCTTATCAATGCTGACAATAGAGCGCTCAAATGAAAGACTTCACACCAGCCGATTGAGAGCAAAAAAATGAATGAGTACCCTTTCATAGCATGTGTTCTCTATTTATTACGATATCAATAAAAATAATACTCTTGACTTCTTTCTCAAGAAATGATAACATTTTCGAAGACGGCTTTTCATTGTAAGAGCTTAAAGTGCTCGCTGTTAGTAATAAACATTATCTCACTGTATCAATAGAGTGGAGAGACGTTACAAATATATCTAAAGCATAATAACGGCATTATCCGAGTTTATGTGTAGGCATCGGACAAAGTAGGTTAATTTCGCTTTTACACGAGCCTGGGAAATAATTTTGATACACTCCGTTGTTACCCGTATTTCGGCTTGGATTCAAAAGGGTTCGTTATCAATTTATATGCATTTTTGCCTACTCACGTTCTTCCTAATATATAGGAATAAAATCATATCTCAAAAAAATCCAAGATAATGATAAAATATCTGATAACTCTTACTCGGTTCAACCAGGTATTTCGAGTATTTTTTAAGATCGTGATAAACGGCATTCAAACTAATTTATATGAATGATTTAACACTATTTTTACTGGCGTTAAAATACCTGAAATTAGTGCTTAAAATTATTATTAGTTGAATACTTTTTCCTCAACTGGTTGTTAAATTAATTAATTAAATCGAGGACGAACGATTAAACGAATGACAATAATTTTAGGTGTCTTCTGATATCGCTTGGTAAAAATATTATTAAAGGACAGTAATGGAGTACGTTTGTGAGAGTAAATAGAAGGATACGTGCCACCGTAGATATCATTAATATATAATCGGACTATTGGTTCGCTACGTTCCTACTCGGACACAAGATCGAACAGCACACCTAGACGTGCGTCGAGTAAGTACACGCGCGCAGCACGTGTATGTTAGAGCAGGTATTCTAACGAATGACACAGATGCATAGGTGTAGCCTAGAAGGTAGATAGATTCGCGTAAGAATATCGAACCGGAGACGAAGCGTCGTTAGTCAGATACTTATGCGTCGATAGAAATGTAATTTAACGGATCGAGAGATAAGGTGATGCAGGCATACCCATAAGACGGATGGACGTGGGTAACGACGATAGAAAATCCTCAGGGGATTCGTTGACGTTTCCGCGTTCGCTCGTTATCCCGGTCGCCGCATTGTCCAGCCGTAAACTTGCTGAATTGTGCACGTTCAATTAGTCACTGGTGGTAGGTAGGATCACCCACACGACGAGACACTATCGTACCTCGCACCGACGTAACACATAAAGCACACGTAAGGACAGCAGCAGCAGCACGCATGATGTTCGTAGACGTTCGTGTGTCGGTGTCATGCACAACTTTTCTTCTGGTCGTATCCCGCTCGCACCGTGATATCACCACAGAGAACTGGTAGTAACAGGTTCGAGTTTACCGTGATTTTCGTAAACGACAAACACCGACGCGAGGATGTACGAGGTTAAAGAGAAGCGCGGGCGTGTGTGGGTGAAGAACGAGAGGAGCAATTGACGAAAGTTTCGGGGAGGTACGTTACAGCGGTTTCTGGCATTTAACTCCGCGACCCGTGATCCGTGTGCGTGAGAAGTCTGTGCGACGAATAAAAAAAGCTTAACAAAACTGGAGTTCTCACACGTTCTCACGAGTCTCCTTGATTCTTTTACGTGAATTCTTACGCCGCTTCTTTTCTTCGTTCATACAAACGGATCCTCCTGGCTGCCTGCCGAGCAACCCCGCGACCCCACCTCGTTTCGTGACGAACGCCCGGCGCCGCCTGACGACTGTAACTGTAGCACTGTGCCTCGCGTCGCGACGCTCTCCTCGCGGCGCGTGGCGCCGTCATGCGGATAGCCCTCCCTAATCTACATGCTTATTACCGTGCTTGCAATACTACGATTGCAAATTGCAACAGTATCGTTGGTATCCTTTGGTCAAACGCTTCAACGTTATCCTTCGTGCTCCTCGTTAAAATAAACGCAGACTGATTTATCTAATTGTAATATTCGCATCTTTGAATTTATCGCAACAATCATTACATAAGTACATGTATATTTAAGGCTCAGAATGCATCCGATACGTAATCGATTAAAAATGTAGCAGCACGTCATCGCTAACCGTATTGGCATCATACGTGACGTGTGCGTAGCACAATACCTGTTGGTCACCACAAATCTAATCGGCTTAATCATCAACGCCAATGACACAATTTATATTTATATCAACGCGATACGTTTCAATGAAGATTAAGACTAAGAGCAAGTCATTTTTTAGAAGATTTTTTAGCAAGATTTTCCAACCATTTTATGTCCGGAGCAATTATTTAATTGCAAAGATCTGCCAGAGTTGCTGATAGGCAGAAACGCTTAGCACTTATATATTTATATCGTGAAACGATAAATGGACGCATAATCGGATTTGTGACATGTCGCAATAAGGGTAAATCTATCGAGTGAAAGCTTTCAACGGTGAGTAATTAAGCCTATGTAATGCGACCTAAGTTGTAAGAGTCCGTCTAGGGCACGTGACGGTTCGCGAGTGCTCATACTTTATTTAAAGGTGGATCGACCGTACGGCCGACTCGTAACTTTTTCATAACTTAATTCTATCAGAGAAATATGTAAGTTCGTAGCCACGTAATGGATGATGGATCATGGCAATTTTTAATGTTCCATCAAAGAGTGAACCCTTGGGAATTATATCACGGAGGAATACTCGAGAGTGACCGATCACGGTATCGTTGGACTTTTTTATCCTAAATACCCGTTCGAAAAATACGTCTCCTTACTTACCCCGTAAATCTTGTTCGAAACAATTCGCTGAACCGAGTTTAATGTCTGCTAATATCTTTATTGTGATACGAAATGTCGCTCGTAATTTGATTTGCTCCAGGTTGATTTTAGCCTTGTACGAGCAGTCTAGTTGCCAAGTTACAATAATGCCAAAATAAACTGGGAAGTGCGAAACTTCGGTTGACATAAATTCTTAACGCGCGCGTTACACGCAACGGCCGCTGGTCATTTGTCAATTATTCATCGGAAAACGAAACTTTTCTTTATCTTTTTTTAAGCTAATCGTGCCATTGTGAACTACAATCAGCGACGAGGTTCAATAGCAAACGAAGGTTCTATGGACTCGTATTGTACACGTTTTGACAATAAGCGCGTGTTTGAAACGTGAATGAGGTAGCAGTACGCTTTTACAAGTGTGCGTGCAAACATACGTATATAGAATCACGAACAGGTGCCGTCGATAAACCGGAAAGACAACGGGTCATTGTTTGAAAATTAAACCTGACAAAATGCTTCACGCGAAGTAACTTATAAAGATTGTACGAATCGTAAGATCTCTGCTGAAAGTTTAACGAAACGTGATAAAAAGTCGAATACTTGAAACGGTAAGCTTTTAGAAAAAATATTAGATTAGGTGATCTACGCGCAATTATAGGGTCAAATCGAAACCGTTCGATAAACGGGAAAGTATAATTAACATCGAATTACGGTAGAGTGTTCTTACATAAGGAGTACTCTTCTAATTTAATCTTCTAACCTTCGCCGACTCATTATAATTATTGAGCGGCACGGCTTTAAAAGATGCAATTAAAACGTGCGATATCTCAACGTTCTAAATGTAGCCATTGTGTGTTCATACATTAGAATACGTGTGATAAGACACTGATACTCCATACATAGAAGCAGTACGATATCCGCGTAATATCTTGTGAACAATTTAGATAATATTTGTTTAACTTACTATATTCTAAGTAAAATCGTATGTGACCGTTCTAGAGTTTCCTTAGCTTTGAGAACGCCGAAGACTATACACGTCGACGGTCTAACCGCGACAGCGTGTGTCACAATGACAAACCACAGGTTGATAGTTAACACTATGGATCAAGTACGTATCGAATCGGTTATTCGCGGACTTGCGTGTTGCGATATGTTCGCAGAAAACGATGGAACAAAGGCTACTGTGCACGCCCGAGTCTCCAAACATTAACACCCAATGTGTAAAATTCCAATTGAATTAATCTTTAGACCGCTGGCAACTCACAATTCATGAATTCATTAGTACTTTAGATAGCGTATATCCTTGATGTAATCGCATTATGCACATTTCAATGTAATTCTGGGGTCTAACGGTTAATTAATTAATACTGTAGTCATGTGTACCACTGAATTATTCAGTGTTTTAGCAACTCGGCGTGTATGTCAATGAAATTCTACCAGCATTTGTATGGCGTTTAATAAAATCTTATCGATACTTAAATGGCAATCAATTATTGATAGTTTTATTTTAATTAAATAAAAATTAATTTATTAAAATTTTCGATGTTGATAGATTAATAAAAGGAAATTAGTTCTAATTAAAATTTCTTAATGAGAATCACGATTTGTCTATGAGATTTTAATGACAAACCATGGACACACCTATGATCATCGAAATTAATTTGAGGTTATATTCTATTATACTTTTAACATTACTAACCTGAAGTAGATATTTTATTTATTTGTAAATAAGTACAACTTTAAATATTCAAATAATTAGATATTTATAAGATTCTTTATTTGCGACACGACACGTATAAAACTGAAACATTTATTACGACGTGTCATAAATAAAACGACATGACGTAAAAAATACAATACCTATCTCTCCTGCTGTGACCATCTGATGTAACCATAACCTATATCGATACAAACGCGGAATCGTAATCGTAACAGTGAATTCGCGATTCTAAATTTGTAACGGACTCATCGAACTATCGTATAAAAATAGTTTCATTCATTCTCGGTGTACTACAATATTATATCGCAATCTTTCATTTACAAGATTATTGATAATTCCACAGGCACGTGTTTGGCGTCCTTCTGTTTGATGATTTGAAAAGTTTGAAAATGAATTAAGGGACAGCAGTCAAGTTCAAAGTGGTTATAAAGATTTTTAAAACTACAAGTATTAAAATGTATCCGCTGTGATTTCATTGAATATTTAAGAGATCATTAGAAGTATACTGCGATTACCGTTACCGCAGCGGTACGTAGAATTTATGACATATTTTCTGTACGTAAGGTTAGTCGTTTATTTGCATTTTAAAGGTTAGTATGTTACAGTGTCCTGCAAGATGTATATATATAATATTTTGTTAGCAAACACTCAACTACTATACTTAATATTGACGATATACATATTTAAACTCTGATATCTACAATTTTGTAATTATGAGACCGTCCCTGTTCGATGAAAATGCTCGTGTATTATTAGTAGGAGAAGGCAATTTCTCATTTTCCGTTGCACTGTTTCGTCTCAATTTAAATGTCAATATTACCGCAACGTGCTACGAAACCGACGTCGGTCAACATCTTGGAAAGAAAAACATAGAGTATTTAAAGAATAATGGTTAGTATATTCGAAACGAAAATATAGAAATAGGAAGAGATCTATGCTTTTCTTTTCAGGAGTTCGTGTATTATTAGGTGTCGACGCGACGAACTTGAAACAACATCCGATTTTAAGAACAGAATTATTTGACAAAATTATTTTCAACTTTCCCCATGTCGGTGGCAAAATGAGGATAGAAAGAAACAGAGAATTATTGAGACTATTCTTTATGAGCATATCAGATTTATTAAAAGCAGATGGCCAAGTGTCGGTCACTTTGTGCAACGGCCAGGGTGGTACCCTCGCCGATGATCCTCAAAGACGTTGGGACGATTCGTGGAAAATCACAGAAATGGCAGCGCATGGCAATTTTCTATTAACACGAGTCGAGCCATTTCTGTGGTCATCGTTTCAGAATTACATAGTAACCGGATATCGCAGCTTGGACAAACAATTTCATTCCGTGGGGGCTTTAACTCATGTATTCGTAAAAGCAGAACCGCCGACTATTGAAAATATCGCTCCTAAAGAGAAAGTAAACACTGTATCATGCTGCGACGATTTATATTCGTCATGGAAGAATATAAATCAAATTACAAATAAAAATAGTGTAGACACTCGTGTATATACGTTCGATATAACATTTGCTATTAAAGAGAAATTTGATCCCACCGAATTCTATACTTTATTGTATAATCACGCGGGACGCATTATAAATGATGTGAATTTTATCGGATCGTACAAATCTTCGGAAAACGTAGATAAGAGGACTTATAGGATAAGCTATAAGTCTGACCGTCTACCTTTGTACAGGAAACGAGTTATCGATATACACGAAAATTTGATTGGAAACATTTTAGAAAAGAATTTGAACGTCTCAATTTATAGGTGACTAATTACTTTAAGTAAAACGCACGCGTTATTTTGAATATTCTTTATTCTTTATTGCACACTGTGTCTCCTTAAATTATTTAAAATTCCCATAAATGTATAAACAGCAGTCTATTAATAAGGTTGCTTATAATAATTCATGCAAGAGATATTGGAATGCAGTCTCCTACTTTCAGATGCATTGCGTTAATCAGATAAGGAACATAATTGTACAGAACGGTCCTTGGCGACAATCTTTTGTATACACCTTCACGATAAATTTACAGAAATGTAAAAATCTGAATAAAAACATATTTAAATCGATCTGTACTTCGAAGTGGCTTAGAGAACGAGAGAATATTCCTAAACCTTTACGCAGTGTAAAACCTAGGGCACAAACCGACACGGAGAGAAGTATCGTCGATTTAAAACAAGTATGGAATTCATCAAGTTCTCTGTAACGTTCCCTTTTATAATGTATAAATCGATGTTACAGGTAAGAGTAATCGGTGGTAAGGGTGGAGACGGACAAATATCATTTTTACACTTATGGTCGAACGAATACGCTGGACCCGACGGCGGAGACGGTGGGCATGGCGGTCATGTAATATTTCAGGTAGACGATGAGTATACGGTGAAAGAATAGACCGTGCATCCGATATATATTTTTATTGAGCTCATAGGCTGGAGGTACGCGAACGTTAAAACGACGTTTGGTCTCAAGTCTCTCGATGCTCGGTCTGTTCTCTTGTCTACGAGTAAAAGTAGTCGATAGATGACGGATCAATTGAAATGTTACAGGCAACGCATGATGTTAAAGATCTCGCGCACATAAGTAGCGTTCTAAAGGCCGATGATGGAGAAAGAGGCGAGAGTAAAGACTGCTTCGGGAAAAACGCGGAACACGCGATAGTACGGGTACCCATGGGTACTATCGTACGTAACGCTGAAGGAAAGATAATAGCAGATTTGAATCGAGAAGGGATGATGTTCATTGCTGCGCGAGGAGGTTCCGGCGGCCACGGTAACTCTTTCTTCAAGTCCGACGTACAGCAAGCACCGCGCATAAGCGAATACGGTGCGCATGGAGAAGATTTGCAATACGTATTGGAAATAAGTAGCATGGCACACGTGGGGCTGGTGAGTGACGATTGATTCTTATCCTTTCGTGAAACATGTATGGTATCAATTCAAAGAATTAATATTTATAGGCACATGTATATTTTAGATTGGACTTCCAAACGCAGGCAAAAGTACACTGTTAAGAGCGATATCTAGAGCCAGGCCGAAAGTAGCAGCGTATCCATTTACAACGTTGAAACCTTATTTGGGGATGGTGTTGTATGACGATCATGAGCAAATTGCAGGTCTGTAATGTTGCCTAATTAATTACTTAATTGATTGTCAGCGGTGGATTTGTTACAGTGGCCGATTTGCCGGGTCTTATTGCCGGTGCTCATAAAAACAGAGGTCTGGGTATACAGTTCCTTAAACACGCAGAACGCTGCAAGATTCTATTATTTATCCTCGACGTTACTAACGACGAACCGTGGGCAGATTACGACACTCTGAGGCATGAGATCTCCGAATTCAATATACGACTGAACGACAGGATGCATCTCATCGCTGCTAATAAAATAGACCTGCCAGGAGCAGCGGTAAGTTATTCTACTTCTATCGAAACTGCGAAGATTATGTCACCTAATTATATGTATCTATTATGCAGGAGAAGTTGGAATTGCTTAAAGAAAAACTGAACGTACCCATCGTTCCGGTATCTGCTAAGCTGGGCACAAATGTATCTACGTTATTAAGAGAATTAAGAATATTGTATGATAAAGTGGTAGAGAATAATGAAAATGCGTTGCAATATGAAAAAGATCCTAATTAATTTGCTGACTGTATATTTGTAACAATTGTCTGTTAATAAAAAATCATTTATAAAAAAATCCCCTTAACATTTAACAGTTTTTTGACATACC
The DNA here is from genome assembly GCF_001652005.2 of Ceratina calcarata. Classification (NCBI taxonomy): domain Eukaryota; kingdom Metazoa; phylum Arthropoda; class Insecta; order Hymenoptera; family Apidae; genus Ceratina; species Ceratina calcarata. The sequence goes on along the minus strand of NW_017175646.1, from coordinate 108,039 downwards.
TCAAAATTTTTTATCACCTCGGCTATTTGCGGTTGATTTAACATGGTAAAAAACCATCTGTTCAGATTCGTATATTGTTTCCTACTCGCCGGGTCCAATACGTATTCGTACAACGGCATCAAGCTAGTAAAAAGCGAAATATCCGCGACACTAATTCTTTCTCCTACCAAATAAGTTCTCGTTAACAATACATTGTTCAATTTATTTAAAGAGCAGAGAATATCCTCCTTGGATATTTTCATATTCGCCTTTAGAGCATGTGATACGTTTTTCGAAATACATGGCACGACCCATCCAAGTACTGCTGGTAAAATTTGAGTGTCCGAGTAAATGGACCACTGCAACACATCGGTGAACTTCGCCACATCATTCGCACATTTTAAACTGTCGCTCGATAAGTAAAAAGCGATCGCCGTTCCATCGAACAATTGAAAACCTTTCCCTTCCAATTTAATATCACTATCGTCTCTATGTTGTTTAATCACGTGTTTACCGCTGTATTTAGCTACTATTTCAGCGCGATAAAATTTAACGCCTCTCGTATTACCAGAAAGTATCATTACGTTATCAGAATTTTCAAATTCCACACTCTCATTACTTAACAACGAATTTTGATTTTTATCCGCCATCCCAAGTTTCGAATTAGCGAAATTCTTTGCGGTATGGACTAATTTTGCGACGCAAGACGTATTAGAGCCAGAAGCTTGGGCAGATTCCGATTTCCCGCCTCCTTTTCCTCCCATCAGCAGAGCAATTTCTTCGATCCATTCGTTCGCCTTTAGTCCTTTATTTACAGCACACTTGGAAACCGCGGCAAGCGCGAAAATCTTCTTAGCATCCGGATCGACGCTTACTAACAACGCGCTCGTATCCGGAGAGATAGCTTTTATTTTCTTCAAAGCAGAGTCCAATGCTTTAGTGTTACTGTATGCTTGTACAACTTGCACCAACACTGGACATCCGACGTTCTGTTCAATTATTCGTTGAACGTTATCGACGACCGCATTGGCAATCGCAGTTTTAGCAGCTCGTTCTTTGTCATCGAGCGCCTTCTTCAAGTCTTTCAACATTTTACGCATTTGATCTTTTCTCCAACTAGAAATAGTCGCACGGGAAACGTCGTCCGTCAGTTCTACGATCTTCTTCACGTGATCCTTCGTATTCGAGCCGTTCTTATCAGATTCTATCGTCGCTTTCAGCCGATCGAGATCATTTTGCAATATACTGGCTTTCTTTTGCGCTTTTGCTGCTTCTGGACCAGTCAGAGCTACTATACGCCTGATACCTTTGGCGATAGCCTCTTCGTTAGCTATAATAAAGTCTCCGATGTGTCCTGTATAATGTAAATGCGTGCCACCGCAAAATTCGACGCTAGTCTCGAACGCAGCAGGGCCTAAAGGATCCCTTTCTAATTCCTCGACCGGTATCCCTATACTGACGACTCTGACAGGATCGGGATACGTTTCTTCGAACATGGCCCGCAATCCTTGAATAGTTTTCGCCACTGCCAAATTACTTTGTTTAGCGTAAACTTTCTTATTCTGTTTCACAATGTTGCTCGTTAGCTCTTCGACCTTTCTTACTTGCTCCGTTGTCACTGCTCCTTTATTCGTAAAATCGAAGCGAAGGCGATCGGGTGCGACCAACGAGCCCTTCTGATCGACGTCCGTGCCTAATATTCTCCGAAGAGAGTAATTGAGAAGGTGAGTCGCGGTGTGATTGCTCATTAAATATCTCCTTCGCGTCGTGTCTACGTTCAGAGTCACTTTATCTCCTTTCTTCAATACTCCTTCACCCACGGTTCCGATATGTAAAACGTAACCGCCTCTGACTTGGACGTTCTTTATACGAACTTCGGTGCCTTCGTCGTCGATCTTTGCTAAAAATCCTTCGTCGTATATCTGCCCTCCCTGCTCCGCGTAGAAACTCGTTTTATCCAACAGTATTCCGACTTCCTCGCCGGACGACACTTCGTTCACGAAAGTCTTGGAACGTCTCAGAGCGATTACCGTAGCGATGCAAGGAGTGAACTCGTATTCTTCGTACATTTTACTGTTTGTAACTTTGTAATTGTACTTCAGCAGATCATTCGTAGGTTTGATCCCTTTACTTTGTAATTCGGTGATCGCGTGGACGTCCAAGTTGATCCGATCGTCCACACCACCGGTCTTCCCTTGGGAGAGAATCTGAGCCTGTTTCTTCGCTTCCTCGTAACCGTTCATATCCACTATCAGTCCCTTCTCTTCTGCCATAAGTTTAGTCAGGTCGACAGGGAATCCATACGTGTCGTACAAACGCCAAGCGACATCGCCAGGGAGCTCGTTCGACGATTCTAATTTTCCTATGGTACGATTTAATAAATTACGTCCGCGTGACAAAGTTTTAAGAAACTGGGCTTCCTCCTCGTTCACGGTATCGATTATGTATTGCGGATCTTTTTTTAACTCGGGAAAAACGTCACCGAGGAGGTCTACTACAACGTTGACGAGCGACCCAAAGAATCCAGGTTTCGCGTTCAATTTCTCAGTCGCGTAACGTACGGCGCGTCTTAAAATTCTTCTCAACACGTATCCTCTGCCAGTGTTGTCAGGAACGCCTCCGTCCGCAAGAGCTATCGTGATGGTTCTCGCATGATCAGCTAAAACTCTGTACGCCATATCTATGCCATCTTTATCTTCCGCGCCTACTCTCCCCTGATAAGCTGGCGCATTCGTGCCCTTCTGTATCGCATCGAAAAGCGGTACGAACAAGTCTGTATCATAATTTGCACGTTTGTTCTGTATAACCGACACCAATCTCTCTAAACCTAAGCCACAATCGATATGCTTCTTGGGCAGTGATTTCAGGCTCCCATCTGATTCTCTAAAACAAATTTGGTCAGAACATGATTGCGCGTCGACGCTAGTCTTTTTCCTTACGGCTACTGATCGTGCTCAGTGAATTAAACTAATTGTAATTAAAAATTACATACCTGTTAAACTGTATAAATACCAGATTCCAAATTTCTAAAACGTCCGGATCATCTTGATTTACTAAGTGAGCTGCTTCTCTGTTGCCGATACGATCATAATGGACTTCACTGCAAGGACCGCAAGGACCCGTTTCTCCCATTTCCCAAAAGTTGTCTTTCATGCTTCCTGGCAACACGTGACTCGGAGACAGGCTAGGAAAGTCATATTAGAGTTAAATAAAATAAAGGAAAAAACTCTTCTACAATCCAGTATAATGAGGATGTAATAAATATTTAATCACCCTAAAGACAGCCAGATTTGTTTGCATTCTTCATCGGGTTTCAAATTGTTCTTCTCGTCCCCTCCGAAATAGGTCACGTACAGCCGATCTTTCGGTAATTTTAACTTATCAGTTAAAAATTCCCAGGCCCAAGTACAGATCTCTTTCTGAGAAAGAAGCTCAATTATATGCAACGTCTCGATCTCTTATTAATAGCATTGTATCTCGGCGGTTGTGCCGAGATACGATTTTACAAATATGTATTACTTTAAAATAATCTCCGAAAGACCAGTTGCCCATCATCTCGAAAAACGTATGATGATAAACATCTTTGCCAACATCGTCCAGATCGTTATGTTTGCCTCCAGCCCTGATACATTTTTGACTATTAACAGCTCTCACTAATTTCGCCATATCACTGTTTGGGTCCACGACTCCCAAAAATATTGGTTTAAACTGGAATTAACAATAAATAATTAGTTTTTACAATTAATTACGAATAACGATATCCCGTACCTGATTCATTCCAGCATTTGTGAACAATAATGTTGGATCGTCGTGTGGTATCGTGGAACTCGAATGCACATATTCATGATCTTTGCTCTTAAAAAAGTCGATATAAGCTTGTCGGATTTCCTTAGCACTCATCATTGTATTCATCTTGATTAATTCTGCTACTCAAACGAAACAGCTGTTCTTAAGTGATAACGTACGTTAAAAGAGAAAGCATGTGGCATTCGTACCCGGCAATACTTGACTGTACTTCACGAACTACCATCACTACTACCACCATCAACCTCCACGAATTGCACTAATACGTCTATATAAAATCCATATAAAATCGTGACCGTACGATCAGTATTTCGACTGTGTTCACGGAACAGATGATCACAGATTATTCTCAACAATCTCAACGTGCGTGAACAGTAAACACGACGGAAAGAATAGTATAGTTTCCGATTTTTTTAAAAAAATCAGCAAGAATGCCGTTTATGATAGGTAGGTCGCCTATACGGAGGACTGTAAATTACTTAAATGCTGGTAGATTAATATTGAAAAATGAAATCCAAATATTTTCCGTCAATTATAATACACACGGGGACCATCACAAAGGTACCAGGTAAATTTTCTAAACATTTCAACGTGTTTTAGTATATCGCATTAATGATAATCAATATAACTAATACACTTGATTTAAGGGATTTTGTATTTTGGCATTTGAGCCAGGTTCAATACAAGAATCCAAATGTGCAAGTTATAACTTTCAAAAATATGACGCCCACACCGTTTATTACATGTTATTACGGTATGTACTGTTTTGATGGCTTCTAAGTATTTTGTATTGAGAGAAATGCTGTTTCAGAGAAAAATGTAATGGCTCTGAAATAGCATTATACGAATAGGACTAGAGTTAAATCGTTAGAACGATATAGAAAAATATTGATCTCTTTTTAAATTCTACGCAGACAATGGAAAGAGAATGTTAATCGATCTAGACAGTAGGAGTAAAGAAGATATACTGCATCATCTAACCAAAGTAGTCGGTAAATCCAGTGAAACCTTACTGCAGGAGAGTATAACAATGAAGAAGAAAGACAATCCTGCTAATTTTGGCGTCGGTTGCCTAAGGAGTTGTATGTGCTTAATACCAGGCCAAGTGCCATGTCCTGCCATAGTACCTCTGCCTTATCACATGCGTGGAAAATATAGAAATGGTCCGCCAGAGGATGAATTGTAATTTTAAAAATTATATTACAAACAAAAAATAAATTTTATTATAGTAAATATTTAGTATCACGTTTACTTAAATAATTGTACTTTTAGTTTCTTAAGTTTATGTACATGTACTTTTGTATTGTAATATATATATACATATATATAACACTACTACCACCATCAACCTCCACGAATTGCACTAATACGTCTATATAAAATCCATATAAAATCGTGACCGTACGATCAGTATTTCGACTGTGTTCACGGAACAGATGATCACAGATTATTCTCAACAATCTCAACGTGCGTGAACAGTAAACACGACGGAAAGAATAGTATAGTTTCCGATTTTTTTAAAAAAATCAGCAAGAATGCCGTTTATGATAGGTAGGTCGCCTATACGGAGGACTGTAAATTACTTAAATGCTGGTAGATTAATATTGAAAAATGAAATCCAAATATTTTCCGTCAATTATAATACACACGGGGACCATCACAAAGGTACCAGGTAAATTTTCTAAACATTTCAACGTGTTTTAGTATATCGCATTAATGATAATCAATATAACTAATACACTTGATTTAAGGGATTTTGTATTTTGGCATTTGAGCCAGGTTCAATACAAGAATCCAAATGTGCAAGTTATAACTTTCAAAAATATGACGCCCACACCGTTTATTACATGTTATTACGGTATGTACTGTTTTGATGGCTTCTAAGTATTTTGTATTGAGAGAAATGCTGTTTCAGAGAAAAATGTAATGGCTCTGAAATAGCATTATACGAATAGGACTAGAGTTAAATCGTTAGAACGATATAGAAAAATATTGATCTCTTTTTAAATTCTACGCAGACAATGGAAAGAGAATGTTAATCGATCTAGACAGTAGGAGTAAAGAAGATATACTGCATCATCTAACCAAAGTAGTCGGTAAATCCAGTGAAACCTTACTGCAGGAGAGTATAACAATGAAGAAGAAAGACAATCCTGCTAATTTTGGCGTCGGTTGCCTAAGGAGTTGTATGTGCTTAATACCAGGCCAAGTGCCATGTCCTGCCATAGTACCTCTGCCTTATCACATGCGTGGAAAATATAGAAATGGTCCGCCAGAGGATGAATTGTAATTTTAAAAATTATATTACAAACAAAAAATAAATTTTATTATAGTAAATATTTAGTATCACGTTTACTTAAATAATTGTACTTTTAGTTTCTTAAGTTTATGTACATGTACTTTTGTATTGTAATATATATATACATATATATATATATATATATCTGTTTATTATAAAAAGATATCAGAGATTACGAAAATACCTGTACATCAATGTACAATACATATGAAGCATTACATTGTCAATCAAGATATTTCTGCATGTAGAGTGCAATCTCTCATTTCATCGTAGGAATCATGTTGTAACAGTAGAAAAACAGCTAAAAGCAGACTGAATCGAAAGATGTAAGACGATGTGACAAAAGCGATTTAATGATTGTTCAAATGGAAAACATAAATTATATAAATATTAACTAAACGGTCATGGAACGAACGGTCAGTGATAAGAATTCGGGGTGTAGAGTACTCAATCCGAGGGTTGAGTTGGCTAGTAATCATTTTGGATCCAGTCGGGATTTCGGGAGTTCGTGAAGCTCGGGTATCCGCGATTTTGAGTAGGTTTCGCTTCAATTCGATTCTGGTCGACAGCCCGAAAAGCATGCTTGCATGAGTAAAAACTTAGGTCAGACAAGAAACATGCTTCCGTTTTGAGTACCCAAATATTACAGACTTTCAAGATTTCGGCCTGAAGTCGAGTAAATTTCCCGAGTGAACCCGAATTGTCGGGTAACCGCACACAAAAATAGATCGGGTAGGTTTAATTGTAACGCTAACAAACAAATAAACGAAACGAATTCGAATTATCTCCTTGGCTTCTGACGGTTGTACGGCTTATTGTTGTGATACGAATGACTGCTGCGGTTGTGATAACGTGTAGACGTGGACGGTTTTGGATTCTCTGACTTTTGATACAGCTGTATTACAGGTGACCCATTTAAAGGCTTGTTCAGTTCAAACTCTTCTTCAGATTCTTTCATTAATTTCAGTTTCGCCTCTATCGCTTGAATCGCTGTCTCTCGACTACAAAAGTAATTAAGATTAAAACCTGTATCGTATCAATTTGTATAAACAATTTACCTGATTCTTTTGTCCTCCTTTTTAGCTCCGGCTAGGGCAGGTATATCTATTTTAGGTTTTGGCTTGTCCATGTCAGACTTGAACGAGTAAACGAATAAATGAATATTGGTATTGTTTGCATTATGCTTACGTTTATTACTAAGATTACTGAATAGCTACCTCTGTCACGCTGTGAGCCCATCTGACGATGATATTTTTAGCCCCTACTTTCAAGTTATGTAAAGCATCTTTGGCTGCCTTAGCATCTTCGACAGATTTATATGTAACGAATGCGTATCCTCTTGGCTGACCAGCTTGGGGGCCTGATCGGTGAAACAGCAGGTCGAACTTTTCGATTGTTCCATGTTTTTGAACAAGTTTTAGGAGTTGGTACCAGTTAACAAATAAACAGTTAGGTTTTTCATTGAACAAACATAGTTTGAGAATTATGTATTAGAAGAATGATTAAAATCCGGGAACTTTTCATAATTATAATATTCTTACTACACTAATATAAAAATATAGCAAACACAAGATAGTGGAGGAACGATTCGAGTTAAAAATACCGTAGATCAATAGAATCTGAGTAAATACTTACTCATTAATTCTTAAATCCAAGTTGCCCACCCATAATCTCCTGTCCTCCACTTGATTCGACTTTATAGGTTCTAACGGCAAAGGAACTTTTGCAACTGGCTGAAAGTATTTACGAAAAAATCATGTTTATTAATGTTGCGACATAGCCACTACACGCACTCGTTCAAAGAGGTTAAACAATCATAAACAATGTCTTACCTCCATATTCAGTTTTAAAAAACCATTAAATTCACCGAACGGATCTTAAATGTTATTATTAATTTCAAAATTGCAGTTCCGTGTAAAATTGGGCATTAGACTTGAGGAATTTATACGAAATCGTACAAATGCGGCAGTTTAGCCGATCGTTCGCTCTCACGGATTTACTTATACGCATTTGACACGCATGCCGCGTATACGTATGCGCCCAAATACAGGCTTCAAAATTTTAAACATGGCGTCGTTTTTAACCGATTTCGAATGATGTCAGTATGAAATAAACGCGTCGTTAAATCGTATTCAACATCATATATACAGAGTTTAACCGTGCCATTTCGTCAGAGAAGAAATCCTTTTCGCAAATGGAGAGATCGACATCCGAGCCATCGGCCACTCAAGTACAGACGGAGACTGTTTTGAAAACGGATGAAACAGATTCAGCGGCCCAGGTATTTACGCATAATCTGTATTCATGTTATGTCGTTATTTCGTCACGATAAACACTTTTTGTTATTACTCAAAATCCTTTCTGATATCCCTGTAATACTTTGATAAATTGTGCAAACTCAATCAGCTATTATCAACTGTTATCAGCGTTATCAGCGTTAAAGTGTCCTCGATGTGTCCATGTGAGCAGTACGTTCGGTGTAATTAATCAATGAATACGTGCACATTATTGTAGCGGTGAAAGAATAATATAAAAGATTGTTTGCCATTACATATTGGTTACGACGATGCTCGCACTTGTGCCGAAATGGTCAAAATTAAGATTCTTATCGAACATCAAGAATCAAAGATAGGAACGATTCGAGTTAAAAATACCGTAGATCAATAGAATCTGAGTAAATACTTACTCATTAATTCTTAAATCCAAGTTGCCCACCCATAATCTCCTGTCCTCCACTTGATTCGACTTTATAGGTTCTAACGGCAAAGGAACTTTTGCAACTGGCTGAAAGTATTTACGAAAAAATCATGTTTATTAATGTTGCGACATAGCCACTACACGCACTCGTTCAAAGAGGTTAAACAATCATAAACAATGTCTTACCTCCATATTCAGTTTTAAAAAACCATTAAATTCACCGAACGGATCTTAAATGTTATTATTAATTTCAAAATTGCAGTTCCGTGTAAAATTGGGCATTAGACTTGAGGAATTTATACGAAATCGTACAAATGCGGCAGTTTAGCCGATCGTTCGCTCTCACGGATTTACTTATACGCATTTGACACGCATGCCGCGTATACGTATGCGCCCAAATACAGGCTTCAAAATTTTAAACATGGCGTCGTTTTTAACCGATTTCGAATGATGTCAGTATGAAATAAACGCGTCGTTAAATCGTATTCAACATCATATATACAGAGTTTAACCGTGCCATTTCGTCAGAGAAGAAATCCTTTTCGCAAATGGAGAGATCGACATCCGAGCCATCGGCCACTCAAGTACAGACGGAGACTGTTTTGAAAACGGATGAAACAGATTCAGCGGCCCAGGTATTTACGCATAATCTGTATTCATGTTATGTCGTTATTTCGTCACGATAAACACTTTTTGTTATTACTCAAAATCCTTTCTGATATCCCTGTAATACTTTGATAAATTGTGCAAACTCAATCAGCTATTATCAACTGTTATCAGCGTTATCAGCGTTAAAGTGTCCTCGATGTGTCCATGTGAGCAGTACGTTCGGTGTAATTAATCAATGAATACGTGCACATTATTGTAGCGGTGAAAGAATAATATAAAAGATTGTTTGCCATTACATATTGGTTACGACGATGCTCGCACTTGTGCCGAAATGGTCAAAATTAAGATTCTTATCGAACATCAAGAATCAAAGATTTTCATGCACGAGCACCAAAAACGACAATTCGCCTTTGGCTGGAATTCGCGTTTTGGATCTGACGCGAATAATCGCGGGTCCCTATTGCACGATGATCCTCGGTGACCTAGGAGCGGAGATTCTGAAAGTCGAAAAACCAGGTACCGGGGACGAAGCACGAACATGGGGTCCACCATTCATTGAAGGGATCCAGGATGCTACTTATTTCCTCTCTATTAATAGAAACAAAAAGAGTATATGCATCGATTTGAAACAAGGGAAAGACATCATTTACGAGCTGGCAAAAAAATCTGACGTACTGATAGAAAATTATGTACCTGGGAAATTGAAAAAGTTAGGCTTGGGATATGAAGATGTCTCGAAAGTGGCACCACATCTTGTGTACTGTTCGATGACCGGTTATGGATACGATGGACCCTATTCCAGCAGGCCTGGATACGACGTGATCGCTGCTTCTATTGGAGGGTTGATGCATATGACCGGTCCGAAGGACGGAGCACCGTGCAAGGTAGGAGTAGCGATGACCGACGTAACAACGGGATTATACGCGCACGGTGCTATACTAGCGGCGTTGTATCAGAGAACGACGACTAACAAAGGCCAGTGGATTCAGTGTAATTTACTTTCGACTCAACTTGCCAGTTTAATCAACATTGGATCAAATTATCTGAACGTTGGCAAAGAAGCAACGAGATGGGGCTCGGAACACGAAAGCATCGTACCCTACGAAGCTTTTCCTACAAAAGATGGGTATATGACCGTCGGAACTGGGAGCGATCTACAGTTCCTGGATTTGCTTAAAAGAATGCGACTGACTGAATTGTCTGAGATCGATAAATACAAAAATAATAAATCGAGGGTAGCAAACAGAGAAGAGTTGTTGGCCATTCTCAGAAAAGAGTTCAAAATGAAGACGAATAAAGAATGGGAGGTTGTCTTCGAAGGTGCTTCGTTCCCGTATGGTCCCATAAATACGTTGAAACAGGTAAAATATTACGGATGTTCAGGCCCAGGAAAGAAGCCCGATAGTTTTTATACAAGAGAATTTTATAGGTTTTCGAAGATCCTCATGTAAAACACACGAGAATGGTCAAAGAGCTGGAGCATTCATCAGGAAAAACAGTGAAAGTCGTGGGACCTGCTGTAACGTACAGTTACGCTGTGAATAAAGTTCGATCTGCACCTCCTACAATGGGGCAGCATACCGACGAAATATTAAAAAATATCTTGAACTACACCGATAAGGAAATACAGACATTAAAGAAATGCAAAATTGTGCAATGAACGATATTTATAAAATAAATCGTATTTTTTAACTCGCAAATCATCCCTTACTTTTTATATGAAAATTATGTATCATTTCGTTACATACTTTTCATCGAATTATCAATGAATAATTCAAATAATGTACAATAAAACGTTTTTCGAATACAAGTGTTTTTCAATGCAATTTATTGAATTAATCTTTTTATATTTTATACACGTGTATGTTTAATGTTTTATTTTACAGGATGTCCCGACCGTTCGGTTGTGTCTCAGGAAACCGAAATCGAGTAAGAAAGTTCAATGGAAGCAAGGGACCGTGGATAACGAGCACATGAATAAGAAGAAATCTAAATGTAAGTTATCACCGTGTATGTACATGTCGTATAATAGAAAAAAAAAGCTTGATTATACGAGATAAGTTATTTGTACGTAAATTTAAATGGCATAGTTAAACGCCTCGCCTTGTATTCGCATGAAAATTCGTTTCAGGTTGTTGTATATACGAAAAGTCTCGAAGTTTCGACGAAAGTAGTTCCGAAGACAGCGATGACGACGAATGCGAACATTGTCATGGACACAAAGATGCCCATAAAAAGATTCCTCAGCACAATCCAGATAAACCTATGAAGGTAAGACACCGCACCAGGTAAACAACATTTTCTCAAAACAAATGTGTATAAAAATTGTTGGAGTCTTTCTAACTGTTTCAGATTCGATAATTCGTTCAGACGAGCAGGCTTACTTTTGCCGAATCAATGTTGTATAGAAGAAAAGTGTAAAGAAACTAGGTATGTAGCTCAATTAATTATTTATAAATGTAATATTAGAATTGCGTAGTATTTACATGGTTCAAATTATTTTCCAGTTCAATTCGATTATGTCGATCAAAAGTAATTACAATTTTAAATACAATTTCATCGTTATTCGTCCTATTAACGTTGACAGCTTTTATCGCAAGTTTCACTTGCAATGTTTTTATTCTTGAAACCTAGACGAATATTGATAGCGAATGTGATTATTAAAACTGAAAGGAGAATATAAATCTTTATCAATCGCTCGTTACACATTTAATCTTTTTATATTTTATACACGTGTATGTTTAATGTTTTATTTTACAGGATGTCCCGACCGTTCGGTTGTGTCTCAGGAAACCGAAATCGAGTAAGAAAGTTCAATGGAAGCAAGGGACCGTGGATAACGAGCACATGAATAAGAAGAAATCTAAATGTAAGTTATCACCGTGTATGTACATGTCGTATAATAGAAAAAAAAAGCTTGATTATACGAGATAAGTTATTTGTACGTAAATTTAAATGGCATAGTTAAACGCCTCGCCTTGTATTCGCATGAAAATTCGTTTCAGGTTGTTGTATATACGAAAAGTCTCGAAGTTTCGACGAAAGTAGTTCCGAAGACAGCGATGACGACGAATGCGAACATTGTCATGGACACAAAGATGCCCATAAAAAGATTCCTCAGCACAATCCAGATAAACCTATGAAGGTAAGACACCGCACCAGGTAAACAACATTTTCTCAAAACAAATGTGTATAAAAATTGTTGGAGTCTTTCTAACTGTTTCAGATTCGATAATTCGTTCAGACGAGCAGGCTTACTTTTGCCGAATCAATGTTGTATAGAAGAAAAGTGTAAAGAAACTAGGTATGTAGCTCAATTAATTATTTATAAATGTAATATTAGAATTGCGTAGTATTTACATGGTTCAAATTATTTTCCAGTTCAATTCGATTATGTCGATCAAAAGTAATTACAATTTTAAATACAATTTCATCGTTATTCGTCCTATTAACGTTGACAGCTTTTATCGCAAGTTTCACTTGCAATGTTTTTATTCTTGAAACCTAGACGAATATTGATAGCGAATGTGATTATTAAAACTGAAAGGAGAATATAAATCTTTATCAATCGCTCGTTACACATTTTAAGGATGTATAGACTATACACTTAAACAATGCTAGCATGTTGAATTTGTTATTATAGATTCCTATTACTATAAAAAAGCTACCTGAAAAATTTTAAATCAATTCGTAGGTTTTTTGAAAAATTATAGTCACTTAAAATTTGCATGCACTCTTATTGATCAGCAGTAACCCAAAGAAAACTTTCTGGTATTTGGTGTGCAAGTTGGAAGAAACAACTCACTTGAGGAAATCCAAGCCTAAAAAGTCTGGAACATTTGACGATTTTTAGAATATATTTGGATATTTTTCGATATTTTGACGAAAAAAAAATTTTCGATTTTTCCGAGATTTTTCCCTTCAGATTTTGCAAAATTTTCGTCTTTTGCCAATAACTTACAAACCGTTGGACTTACGGGAAAATTGCATAGGACCTTTCTTGTAGAGGACGACGAGATCTACAATTTCCATATAAAAGTTTTTCGCTAGCTTCGATAGTTTACGAGTTATTAACGAAAAACGAAAAATCAGTTTTTTGCAAATTACTCGTAAACTATTCACGCTAACAAAAAACTTTTATATGGAAATTGTAGATCTCGCTGTCCTCTACAAAATGATCCTATACATTTTTTCGTAGGTCCACCGGTTTAGGAGTAATTGAGGAAAAACGAAATTTTTTGTCAAAAGTTCGCTGATTTGGCGGTGGAATGGTTGGATTTTCTCAAGACCTATAACATGCCGATTAATCATACTTAACTCATTAAATATCGAAGTTAGGAGAAAAAACAACTTTTATTTGAAGTATTTTTCGAAATTTTTGGGAATACTTTACTTTTAGGATTGACTGTATAGCCAATACATCCTTAATGTTCGTAGCCAGTCAATTTGTTGTTAATAAGTAGTAATCGATCATAAATAACTATACATCTGTTTCCGTTGAACGTAATAAAACAATAGACACGAGGATAGAACGAGTGTCCAAGTGGGAGACCCTTTGAGCTTATACTACTCGAGGCATGGACACAAGTTCCATATACGTCGAAAGTGTAAATCAGGGGACACCAAAGTGGTCGAGTATCGTAGTTGTGCTGTGAAAGAAATGGGATGTAGCTACCCTGTGGACTACACCTTTAACGCTTGAGAAGGAGAGGCGATCGAGAAAACTCCTTCAAAGCATATTTCTTCCATCTTTTATGGGATACAAAAATACATTGGACGCTCGACCTACTCTTTTATGTCTATGAGTAAAACTAATTATAGTTCCTACGCTCATACAGCTACCCAAAACGATTCCCGATTCGAAGTCGAAAATCATTTTTGGTAGCTGTACAGAGCATATTATTACTTGGGAATGATCGAGTAGTTTAAAAAAAAAGATCAAATTGCAATTATGACGAAACTTTACTGATATGCAGACAGTTACAAGAACTGTAATTATTAATTATGTACTGTATACTTATTTTACACGTATTACAATCTAAGAACAGATATGCGTGACAGAATATTGTGCTCCTTCATTTTTACTGCTCCGGCCACTGACACATTTGACATTTATCTTTGAAATTAAGATAGTTTATATTACAATTCATCTTTACGATCATTAAAACATTTCATTTAAAGTTCCTCGTAAGTATTATATGTAATTACAGATAGAATAATTATTATTATTAGTACATTTCGATGATACATGTATAATACATTATGTATATAAAGAGTCTCGCTTTTTGTCTTCTTCCTTTGTGGACGTAAGACTTATTTTGTTAACAATCGAAATATATTTAAACACTTGTGTACCACCATCAAATTCCGAGTTAATTTGTTAACACGTAGATGTAGGATCGCTCAACCGAGATCGCGCCCCTGTGCCATTCGATCTTCCGCCTCGGGCAAAGATCTCTTATACAGCGTTTTTAAACGAAAACACACCGCTTCCACGAAATCGGCCGAGCAATCGAATTAACTTCCTATAGAAATGCGACGATAAAAAAGTAATTCAAGCGTATACTTAAATGGGGAATTTAATAGTCTTTAACGGGTCGATATTGGTACCGGTTTGTCGAAACTTTCGCCTGTGTCTTACTTCCATACCTCTGGGAAACGAGTCTTCCTCGAAATTCAGCGAACGTATCGAGGCTCGACTTCGCCAAACTTTCACGGTATGATCATCACTGGTAGTTATCAAAAATTCCGGATCGCGCGGATTGAAAGCGACGGAGTTAACGACACCGGCATGAGGGAATTTCGCTAGGCATATGCCGTAATGTCTGTCCCAGATGTATCCATGTTTATCTTCGGCACCGCTGGTAATTACGATCTCATTATTGAAAATGTTAGTTAAAATCTTACTGTCAATGCGGATATAATACGTAGAACGTCTCACCTCGCTACGTAATCGTCGCACACGTCGAGAAAGATGTAAAAACACTCGTTGTTCGGTGTATAGGCTTTGTGAGCTCTTAGCATTGTGCCAACTTGCTTCAACGTCACTAGATCGATCACGTGTATGTCGATCTCTTGAGCAATAGGCGGAGGCTGCAACGGATTTGTAATGACGCAGCCTTGTGGCCATGGCCTTGTATTCACGTACAGATATCTGAGGACATTTATAATATCACGTGTATTCGATGTTCATTTGAAACAGCGAGGACGGCACAGTTACGTGACAGGGTTGCAGATTCTTTAATTCGAATATCTTCCAATTAAGCTAATTAAATAATTTTAATTCTTAATTAGTCAAATCCGAATAAAAAACGGGACGTCAATTGCCAATTGGTGTTCAATCGAATTAAAGATTTAATCATTTATTTGCAACCCTGATACATGGTCTGTTCGGGAAGTGTCCGACCTTGTGCTGTAGCGGGAAGAAGTATCATTCCTGGTTAATATCAATGATGTCCTTTGGAAGCCACAACGTTCTTCCAACGATCCTTCCGCTTACGGAAACTCTTCTTAAAATCATCTTTACAAATAACGAACAAAATTCGCCGCTAATCTTTTTCCTTTGAGACGATTTCTTATTTTGGGAGACAAGCAGCAGTCGCAAGGAGTTATACCGAGCGAAGGTGCCATGTTTCACGAAAAATTGTTACACAACTAACATTTACTCAGTCATCGTAAAACGCGATGCTCATGAAGCGCTTTCGAATGACGGCATGCAGGGATCTGTCACATAGCTGTGCAATTTACAGTAAAAAGCAAAACATTTTTGCTCTTTACCGTATTAGGATGCCGCCTCTAATGCGAGCATGCGTTATCTACCCTAGCCCATTCAGGAACGAAGATATAAGCAAGGGTCGAATACTTTACGGACAGACCACGTACTTTGGATTTTTTACTACATACTAACTGCTGACCTATGATCCGGAGAAAGAGCCATTCCTATGATGTGACCGTGCAGATCTATCAAGTGATCCACCTTGTCGAATTGATCGGCTACGGAATCGTAATCCAACCAGTTCACCTCCTCCCTTTCTTGATCTCTTTCTTCCCTCTTCTGTTTGAACCTGTCGCGCAACGAAGGGCCCGGATCCACTCGTTTAGGAAACTTGACGTTCTTTATTCTCTTGAAGCCCACTTGATGCGGCGCGTACGTTTTCGACCCAGTCGTGAATATCAGGTACTTCTCGCCAGCATTCGATAATTCATCATCGCTCTCGACCACTTTCGGCGGTTCTGTAAATTCACACAGTGAGCAGAAATAGTGATCACTCGCAGAGTTGTCGGAGGGACTTCATTTTCTATAGGACCGATAATGAAGGAAGGTAGGGACATCCTCCGGCAACTATTCACTCGATCTGTACACAAATTTTGTTTACCTTTAGGTTCTGATTGATTGCATTCAGAATTTTCATCACTGTCCTCGTCATCCTCCTGCTTACTGCTTTTCTCCTTTTCTACTTCTCTGTATTCCTGATTATATTGTATAGGAGTGGCATACTCAAAACCGTCGCCAAGTTTCTTCCATTTCATAAATCCACCTTCCAGCGTTGTATACCTATGCATATTTCTTTTAATCGGACGGAATTCTTCTATGAACGCGATCGAGTCGTCTGATTAACTTACAGAAAGCTGGACGATGCGTAATGAACTAAAACTAGCGAATTGTCGGAACAAGGAGATGAGACATCATCACTCGTCGAAGTTCCGTTCTCCCCGTTAGCATTGGAAGTTGAAGGTTGCTCTTCGTGTTCGTTTTGCTCGGGTGTCAGACAATTTGCTACCATTATCGCGCGAACCGATGAGGCATTGCGATTATAAAACCTGAAATATGTAAGATTTTCGTATTTTCATGGTGCGAGCTATTTACCTATGCCATCAAAAATAATTTGTCGCATGTGGTACCTAAACAGTTGTGTCATAATAGGTACATGTTCGCTAGATGACTCTTGACTTGCCTTATTAAGCCACAGGAGACTAGTGTTAACTAAATGTGCCAACCAGTATAAATTTCCACTTAAGAGGTAATGTTCACTGTACCATGCACCAAACGTGTCGTTAGGCTTGTTTACTATTCTACATTGCAGCTCGAAATTAGCTGCAACAACAAAAATTAAATGATCGTCCATAATTGCTACTAACTGATCTACCGTTCAGAAATTCACTGTAGAATTTATTTCAGCATTTCACACGGTTTATGTGCATTCATAGGATTTTCGCTCACTGTATTTTGCTAGTAGCTTTGCAACGTCCCTTACGTGATAATTTAAATACAGCAATTTCTCCAGAAATCCCAAGGAAGCTTCCAAAGAGCGCGCCACACACGAGGAGTAAGGTGTCAGAGGAATTGAACTGTGAAAACTGTGTATATTTCCAGTTGAACGTTTTCATGTCGTGAAGGTACTTTATGCTACAAGGATATTTACTTTCCCAAACCTACAACACGAATCGTACAATAAATACACCGTATTATTAATATACGTAAAATGTACAATTGTAAAATAAATGCATGAAAATAGTATCAAAAAGAGGTTTTCGAACATTTTTAAAGGATCAGTAATCTGCAAAGTTTGACGACCCTGTTCTGAACTAAAGTGACTCACAAAAACATATCCGTCCTTCGAACAAGTGGCGAACATTTTTCCATTGTGCGAGAAACTAACGTGCAACACTTGGTGGCAATGTTCCGTAAGTAATTCCGTTTCTATCAGCGGTATATGATATGTTAAACGTTTGAACTCTCCCAGCCAAGAAGTTTTTCCTGCAAAAGTTGCCGTCGATGTAATGATACAAAATATAAATAGATTTTCATGCAAATTATAACAAATGAAAAATCGTGATTTCGACGAGCACTTCTCTCGTGATTTAAATATTGAAGTATTGTATTTTGAAGTGGTCTTTTTCTCAATATTAGGATTTATAAGATCTGCACGTTCCATTTATGAATGCGTTTCTAATTCCGCAGTCTAAATATAATAACAATTACTCTACATCGACGTGAACGGTTCGATTTTATTTTTAGTCCCGGAAAAAAGTACAACCTATTTATAAATAATATAGTAAAACAAACCTGGCTTGATGCCTATGTCCGGGTCTATTTTGTATGTCTGATAGAACAAGTCCTTCCAAAGAAATTCGTCGTGCGACACCCTGTACCACGACTTGCATACTTCTCCAGCAATTGTCAATTCCCGAGGTGTTAAATATTGAAAGATATTCAAGAGAACTGTATCCGGCATGTAATGCCAATCACTTCCTTGGCTCGTTGTCGAACCTTCGCTTTCATCTTCCGATTTATTGTTCGTTTCGTCCGCCTCATGCTTTTCCCCTGAATTTTCTTTGACACTCGTGCTGGTATCCATATCGAAACACTGTATGTATTTACTTTGCTTATCGGAACAGCTGATATCAGTAACGTAAACGGAACGTATACGAGTTGCACCAAAAATCTTTTCAGCTAATCCCGAATTTGAACAAACAGATTAAGATTAGAAGCTTGGATTTATGATTCTTTAACACGAAACCAGTATCACTTCTCGTAACAGCTGGCATTTCTAATTGTTAACGGTATTGTCAGCAGTTTTATCTCGTATCATGCTGGGCTGCCCAGTGCTCACTGTGTCTAGTGCCTTCACTGTCTGACTCTACGATCGCACATCGTATGTTCTACTTGATGAATTTGAAGGAGGACGGTGCATATAGTGGACCTAGTCTACTGCTGCCGAAGACACCTCACCTCAGCTGAAGCAGAGTACATCTAAATCTAATGTATATGATCTGTACCATAATACCAGCTGTGTGTACCTGTAGACAGACTGCAATCTAAGAAGCACACCCTTGTTTCTCTTCCATCAGTTTTAGTTTCAATATAATTATTACATATTATACGAAGGATGTTTTGAAGTTGCCAACGACAGGTGCAATTTCTCCTACCACGGGGAAAGGCACAGATGGTGCACTCTGGAGCTGAGTTTATCAGGCTTGATCGACGTCGGCCCTGCACGCACTCCCCCGTCGTCTTCTGTCACATCCCCCTCGTCATTAAGTCGACTGTGCGTCCTTTAGGTCCATGTTCTACCTCTGTGTTCTACGCCAACAGTCGCCATCTTCTCCCCGTTTCGATCAGTTTCAGTCAGACTCGACTCGACTCTGCTCGACTCGCTTCGCGCCTCGCTCACCGCCGACGTTTCCGCATTTTTTCCCATAGGAACAAACCGTTAAATCGTGTTAATTAATGCTAGTATCATCAGTTTTTCCTGTTTGTCGTTGTCCGGACAGTGTGAAACATGGGAATGTGATAAAATGGAGATAAAGGACCCTCTGTTCTGTGAATGCGTCGGGATAACGTAAAGGAGTGCCGAGACCCGTATATGTAAAGATGTAACGCTGGGCCGCGGTGCCCCTGCTGGCTTAAAACGGTAACAATCGATTTTTCCAATTTTATTCAGAAAAAATACGCATATAGCTACGAGTTAAAAATGTTAGCCGAATGAATTAAATTCGATCGGGAATGTTAGTCACGCGTAGAAGGTGATTGAAATGTGGGGTTTAATTCAAGTGAAGTGAACGAAATTGTAGTGACTTAAATCGAATTGATTAATGCCACTTTCATTCGATCTCTGAATGAAATTCTGGAACTAATCAGCTGACAATCGGAAATTTTCAAAGTCCATAAGTTGTATTAATTCAAATGAAATTCAGACTGTCCATTTATTTTCTTATCTCAATGGAAAGATTGAGAAAAGAAGAGGGACCAAAATTGTTTCAGATTTGTGTATCACGAAAGCTCATTTGAGAATGTTAGTTTTTTTAACGTGTGTTTTATTAAGATGATAAAATAGTTTGAACCTGTTAAAAATAGTTGAGCAATGATTGAAAAACAGCAATTGAACGATATATAATCAGGTTACTCGTTGACAGTTTGACTTGTACTTGAAAGCAATCGTCAAACGCGTACCATACATGCATATACATAATAAATAAGTACATAGATGCGCATAAATATATAACAGCAGCGAGCGGCAGCGGCGGCAGCTACAACTTGTATGACGTCATTAATCGTCATATTGGCGGCCATATTGCCCAATAGTATTCTTTCCCTTAGATATTTCCTTTCTTGTCATTTTTAATCGAATTTTATCATTGACAACGGGTTAACTAGTCGCGAATTATTTGTAATTAAGCAGTATCGTAAAACGATGTTCATCGGTGAATCGTGTGCGGCTAAAGTGAGAATTTATAAAATCGGAACGTTCAGACCCGGTGGTAACAATATTGGAAAAGACGGCCATTGCGTTTGCCGTTAAATAAACGTTAAATCTAAAATAATAATACATCGCGATCGTTTATAAAACGTTATCATTTATAAAATTAACCATTACATCGAATAACTGGAAGAGAGTAAAAAAGGCGCAGCGACGGTCGTAATTTTTCATGGGTTTCCAGTAATTCAAATACAAATGAAAGATAAAGTAATATTTTTAATTACTAATTGCCATAAAATTAAATATATCGAGGTAGAAACGAATTAATGGGGTGGTCCCAAGCAATTAGTTAGTTACGGTTAATTAAGCAAGTGAACGAGTAAAATACAAAGGGGTGAATCCAAGATGGTTACCTTCGCTCTTCGTACATTATTTATTATTCTGCTGTTTAATTTCTTTGTTATTCTGATAAAATCCATGAATAGTTAAGAAATTAAAAGTAGGGCGGGTTCAAACTTATTGAAAGTTAGTTGAGCAAATATGATGCTGGTGTAAAGTTAAAAAGGATCGAAATGGTGACTGTCAGCTATTCCGACAAAATCCATTTCGATACACAACGGACGATTGTTATTTTTATTCTTTAATTATGGCTGCGTAGTTAACTGTTATTAAGTGACGATTTAACTGTTATAGGAAATGTCGAACGAATGATTGCAGATACTTGACGGCGAGGGAGGGAGGAAGCAGGATGGCGGCGGCCAATACGTTTTCTACTTCGCGAGAGGAAACTATAATTAAATGAGCGGACAGTATGCGGTCGTTTAAATAATATTAACAATAATGTTAATCAACATTAGTTGGTGCGGCGGTTAATCATTGACAGTTAATTATGCGGTGGTTAATTGTGGATTTGTCGGTGGAATAATAAAGAGAGAGGGTGGTGGGGCGGCGCGGTGAGAGGGTGGGGGCGAAGGAGGAGAGGAAGATGGCGGCGGCGGCGTGGGGCCACAGCTTCAGCAAGAAGACGTTCCACAAGCCCACCAACTGTCACGGCTGCAGCGACATGCTCTGGGGTCTGTTGCAGCAAGGCTACGTCTGTGAAGGTACCAATCTTTTTTTCATGAATTTAGGTACAGCTGGGGGCAATGAGTCTCGACCCGTGTTTGGCTGCGTTAATTTCCTCTCTGGGGACAAGACCCAAAAATAGTAATAAACTAATGCCCCATTGTTTTCAATGCTGGATTATGTCTACATTTAAGTGGACCACCCTGTATATTTTCTTGCAACGTTTGATCGAGCTCATTTACCCTTCATGGATGCGATCAATTTTAATTAGGTTTTCAGGCATTGAACTCCGAGATTTATTAATTTTTGCGCATAAGAAGCACAGTAGAGGCTCGGATAGCTTGTTAGGATCGGCAGGCCCGAGGGACAATACTTCAGCTAAATATCTTAACGCAATGTCTTGACTAAAAGAAATTTCAATCCGCTCCGACACCCTTTTAATTGATTGCCATAAATGTTTTATTTTGCATGAAGGTCACCAAGTCTATTCATGATGTTCAATAACAGAAATTTTAACCGTTTCTCGATAATTTATTTCAAAGATTATTGATTATCTAAAATAATGCATGCCCTCTCTAAATATAACTAGAAATGCGTTCTTAAATAACTGCGTAAGGGCCAATAAATCAATAATTCATACTAATAAGAAAGACAATGTCCACAACTATAACTATAAAGTAGTACCTTGGTTAATGGCGACCCTAGATAACGGCGAGCGGCTGTATGAAGCACGAGAATACACTGTTAGGGCTTTTACTCTCTCATGTAATCATATCGTAATTGTGAGTCGAATAGACTACAGCCACGCGTATTGAATTATGACGACGGTTTTCATTAACGACGGTAATCCATTTTAAGACTTGTCTATTGATTTAAACTTAAACAAAAAACCGTCCCTTGGTACCACCATACATTTAAGTTAAAAGCAATAGGTAAATCCTGGAACGGATTGGTACCTTTGTACGACCGTGCATTTAAGTTGAAATCAATAGGTAAATCCTGGAACGGATTGGTACCTTGGTACCATCGTATATTTAAGTTAAAATCAATAAGCAAATTAAAGTAAATCACATGTTATTGTTAATTGTTTTTGCAGTTTGTAATTTTGTGGTGCACGACCGCTGCCTCAAGACCGTCGTCTCTCCCTGCTCCAGCATCGCTGCCAGCCTCATCAAAGTAAGTATTAATAATTCCAATAAACGATTAACGGGAAGCTTTAAAAATACGAGACAAATGGATTAGAGACCGGCTGCCTTATTCCATCCATAGTTTACATTTTTCATTTTAGATTCTCAGCTGGAAAATAATTAATTACGATTGACGCTTGGTTACATAGTTTTTCTTTGTTTTAGAATCCGGTGGCACATTGTTGGTCCGAGCCAGTCCATTGTAGAAAAAAATTCTGTAATGTTTGTCGCAAGAGGCTGGACGATAATCTATCCGTACACTGCGAAAGTATGTTTATGGATCGTTAGATATGCTTATCAAGGATTAGTCTCTGACTTTTTTTCAAATTAAACCGTGGCAGATTTATATCGTTCCCTTTTAATTCCTAGTATGCGACTACTTCGTGCACGCGGAATGCCAAGATTTCGCTGTGGCCGATTGCAAGGAGAACGCCACCTACCTCCCTGGAAAGGATTTGTCTCAGGTGAAGCACACCCATCACTGGCGCGAGGGAAATCTGCCCAGTAACTCAAAATGTGCTGTTTGCAAGAAGACCTGCTGCTCTGCGGAGTGCCTCTCGGGATTTCGGTGCGAGTGGTGCGGACTGACGGTCAGTATATCGATCGACTTCTTTACGATTTTCAGGCAGTTCTATTCCTACGTCACTGATCAGAACGATGTATAATTTACATTTACACTTGACTTTCTTCGTACGAATGCGTATTTCCTCCCGATTAACAAATCTCCAGAATCTTGTGCTGAACTTCTTCTAATTTTTCAGCTGCACTCGTACTGTCACAAGAACATACCCCCGGAGTGCACTTTCGGTATTCTGGAACCGATTTACCTGCCCCCGCATGCTGTCAGCATTCCCAGAACCGAAGTCCCGATGGAAGCCATAATCGGCGTCCAGGTGCGACGGAAAGAAGTGTTGGCGCGTGAGTATTCCTGCCGTAAGTGTCTATACACTTGATAAAAGATATTATACAGAATTACCCCTTTCCATTTAAACATTGCCAATATTGTACATATATAGTGACTCTCATTAAGTTGTGTGATCTGATATTAATAAGCTTATTCAATTTTGACAAAGGGAATTAATGGGAGTTACTGCACGTAGAATCAGTTGTTATTCCTAGTCAGAAGTAAATAGATCTCCCAATGTAGCAAACGCTAAATAGGACCATGCAGGTAATAGCACTGTACGCGTCGTATGCAACAAGTATTATTCAACAGTTCCTATTGTTCGCACCCTCAGAGGAAAGTTCTCCGGACATCTTGTATTATTTTTTATAGGGACTCGCTAAACCGTGACCGTTCCTGGACTACTAAATAGTTCTGACTAGGAAATATTAGAGTATCTTCCCCAGTAGAAATACTTTACCGACAGAGTGCACGTGCCCACAGGTGTTGTATTTCAAACAAGTCCTTTTACGTTTCTTTTTATGAACAGTTATTTTTCCTTTACTAAATTTTTGGTAAGCTTGTCAGAAGAAAATCCATAGGTCTTCGCGCCAGCTTCTATTCGTTGAACCGGTCCACCTCGTCGGGTTCGAAAATGTACTCCGCGAACATGAATTTACGAATCTCACAAAGAACAATTAGGCTCGTCCGAAATGTACCCTGAAACTTTGTGGTAAGCTTGTCAGAAACAAAACATAGGCCCCTATGTTTGCTTCTATTTGAAGATAACCACTCGAACGAACGCGAAAGTGGTGGCGGGGATCGTCTAGCAGAAGTTTTGAGGAGGCTATCGATTATTTTGCCGCGTAGCTGCCACGGGAATTGTCGTGCCTCCCCCCCGTATGTCCGAGGTATTCCATAAAATCCAGCAATCGTCGTTTTTATTTAAACAAAAAAAAACAAAAGGAATGTTCTGTTGTTACCTCTATAAACTTGTTGTAAAAGATTTGAAAAGGGATGCAAGAAATTAGCATTTTCTTATCAATCTTTTGTCATGCTGCTTTCTCATATTTTCCATTTATTTAAACGAGCCTACAAGCTACGGGAATTTAATCTATGCAGCTCGATTAAACTAAACAAGAATAGAGATACGATTATAGAAATAGAAAACGAAGTGACACTGCTCAGATGAAATTCCCCGGGCCGTTTATACCAAGCTTCTAATTTATCACTGTATTCTCTTTCTCTCTCTCTCTCTCTCTGTCCCTTTTTCTTTATTTGCTGTTGCTACTGGGAGTTGCTTTTTTAACGCAGAATTGGTATTAATTTGACTGAAT
The DNA here is from genome assembly GCF_001652005.2 of Ceratina calcarata. Lineage (NCBI taxonomy): Eukaryota > Metazoa > Arthropoda > Insecta > Hymenoptera > Apidae > Ceratina > Ceratina calcarata. Next base: position 82,978 of record NW_017175646.1, on the reverse strand, counting down.
GAATGTTATCCATTAACCCTTGATTATTATCGATTTACTAATCCTGATTAAATCAGAACCCTAATTGATATGTAATTGTACTTCTTATTGATGTTAGATTTAAATAAAAATGCCAAAAAAGACACTTTCAGTGCGGGACTCTGTCATTAAATTAATCGCTCTGTCGGTAGGGTGTTCCGTCACCAAGGAGCTTGTTAACACTCTCAGTCGGGAACGAACACGTACGGGAACTTTTTTCAAGTCCATCTATTATATAAATTAACTTTTATTACATTGTTATTAGTTTAGGAACATTTTACAATTTTTCTTTTATTCCTCCCATTATAACAATCTATATACAGGGAATTCTTTTATATTGTACACTAGCAAAACGCTATATTAGTTAAAAAATGATTAAATCAAGTAATAATGAATTTTCTAGGATTTTCCATTCACTGATTATGATGGAGATTCGCAAAGTTCCGCACTGAGAGTGTTAAACGTCGACCTCTTTTTCCTTGCAATCTGTTCTGACGTTAACTACTCTTCTCTTCTTACCCGCGTAATGCCTGAATCCCAAATTTCCGTTCCTATCACACAGCCCGAAGTATTTCGGAGGAATTCAGCAGTGGAGATAACAAGTACCGCGACAACGGGGAACCAGGGCCGGGAAGTACTCACAGCCGGGATCCGAGGTCTCCCAAGGAAAAAGAAGACAAAGAAAGAGGTGACGAAGGTATTTCCATACATAGATACGTTACAACATTTCGTCCGTCTTTTTAATCAATTTTTTACTTTGCCAATTCGATCGTTCTACTCTTTACTGATCAAAAGAACTGTTTATCGGACGTTACTTTTATTTCACTGTGCCATACAGAGACGATCAAGGTATACGATGGGAACAGTTCGTTGAGAAGAAGGATATTCAGGGTAATAACTGTTCCGAGGCAAGCTACGAAGGAACAAGTGCTCACCTCTGCTTTGAGAGCGTTTCACATTACTAAAGATCCTAGTGAGTATCATCCAGTTTATAATTATCAAACTGCAGGTTTTATGCAATTATGCAAACATATTATTTAGGAAACTGAGGATTCTAACATTATTGGTCCAATATTAAAAAAGTTGTTCTGTTTTGAAATGTGTCCGAATAATTAATGGGGGCCATTATACGGAGACTGCGGATATTTTATAAAAACATTGAATGAAACGCTGAAATTGTTGATTTCTTCGATGCTGCTAGGCAACTTTTACCTCACGGACTCGTACGCGTCGGACGAGATGGAGCTATGCGACCCTACTCCAGTTCTAAACTTGAATCGCAAAGAAGGAAAACGTCCGGCTGTCTTCTTACGATTCAAGTAAGTTCTTTCACGCTTCGATTCTTATTACATCGTAATTGACCGATTATTGTTCGCCAAATGAAACGGGAGACGTTTAGATTGAATTCAGGTAGGCAATAGTTTCTAATTGTCGTATCATAGGGACACGGAAACCGGAGAAGTAAGGGTCTACCCAGGGAAACTCCAGGTGTCCGATTCGTTCTGCATAGTTCCTGTAACTGAATCCACTACGATATCCGATTTGATTGACGAATCCCTGCAGAAGTTTGGCTTGCAAAATTTCAACTCCGAGGACTATCGCTGCAGCGAGATTCTTTTAGACCGTGGAGGTAAAGAAAAAATATACATATATATGTTTAAATTCGACGTTTCGTCTTACACTTCGACATGTAATTGCAAATGCTGCTAGACACCATGTATTTAATAGAACTAGTGGTGGAATTATAGTTTGCTGCTAGCTCAAAGTCTATTCTTAATCTTCTCTAGTGACCGAGAGAGTCTTGTCGCGCGAAGAGAAGCCGTGGGAAATCGTGAAACAGCTCGGAAAGGATTCGATAAGGCAAATGGAGTTGATGCGGTTCTATCTTCAACTGAAACAGGATCCCCACGGACCGAATTTGGCGCTATTCGTGGGAAATTTACCACCGAATCTCTCCGAGAGGATATACGAGAATATGCTTACTGAATTCCTTGGGAAAGGTAAATATTGTTAAAATTAAACGACAAATCTTTTAACGTTGTATTATAGAAAAATTATATATTCGAGTGACAAGAGTAAATCAGAGTTCCTTCAGCTTGTTTAATTTTTCACTTAGAAAACAAATTTTCCTACATTGGTCCAATTTATTACGAATACGGATCGATGGTGATCATCTACGAGGACTCTGAGAAGGCCGTGAGAGCACTGTACGCTTTGAGGGAATCCAAGTACGAGGACAAACACCTTTTAGGTAAGTTTTCTCTTTTAGTAATCACGAAAGTTACACGACTTTTCGTTTTTACTAACTTTCGATTGCATTTCTTGAAGTTATGCTGCTACCCAGTATCGAGCCTAGCATGGTTCCGTCTGGAGTTCAACCTCTGCTAGTGTTCGTTAACGTGAAATCCGGTGGGTGCCAAGGACTACAACTGATATCAAGTTTCCGAAAATTGTTGAATCCCTATCAGGTTTTCGATTTGGACAATGGCGGTCCATTGCCAGGGTGAGCATCGTTGATCTAACTTTTTTTTTGTCACACTTTCACAAAGCGTACCATTTTGTTTCTTTTTGTTTCGTTCCAGGCTGTACGTCTTCCGTCACATAAAGGACTACAAAATCCTCGTTTGCGGTGGCGACGGGACTATCGGCTGGGTTCTTCAGTGCTTAGACAACGTCGGCCAGGACAGCGAGTGTTCTTCCCCAGCTTGTGCCATAGTTCCTCTGGGAACTGGGAACGATTTAGCAAGAGTTCTCTGTTGGGGATCCGGCTATACCGGAGACGAAGATCCTTTAAATCTTCTTCGAGATGTGATAGAGGCCGAGGAATCGCTTTTAGACAGGTGGACGGTGGTCTTCCATCCGGAGGAGAAGGAGAAGGAACAAACGGCAGGCAACAGTAGCGGTGAGCGATCTCTCGGTTGAATCGAGGATTCGACTGAATAAATTGCTAGAAAATTTGTCAAGGAGATTCGATACCGAAATAACAATTATTTGAAAACTATTTCCATCTATCTGGGAGCTAATCTTGTATGTGGGTGTATCTAACGTCGTATGAAGTTTTAAAACTGTGTCCAGTATAAAAATAATTTTCAAATTCCTTATCATTTTTGTTTCGATATCGAACCTCCATCAGCAACTTCTTTATTCATTTGGATAATTGCAGGAGCAGGCACAAGCGAGGACAACACTCAGATCTTTGTCATGAACAATTATTTCGGCATCGGTCTGGACGCAGACCTTTGCCTCGATTTCCACAACGCCAGAGAGGAGAATCCGAATAAGTTTAAGAGCAGATTAAGGAACAAAGGAGTGTACGTGACCATGGGCTTAAAAAAGATGGTCAAGAGGAAGCCATGCAAGGACCTGCACAAGGAAATACGACTGGAAGTCGACGGGAGACTAGTGGAACTGCCTCAAGTGGAAGGAATCATTATTCTTAACATCTTGAGGTACGTCATCAAAGATCGTCCTATTAATTGCTTTTCTAAATATCTTTACGGTGATTTATTACAGTTGGGGTTCCGGTGCAAACCCCTGGGGGCCCGACACCAAGGAAGATCACTTCCACACGCCTAATCACGGCGATGGGATGCTGGAAGTGGTGGGCGTAACCGGAGTAATACATTTAGGGCAAATCCAATCGGGATTGAGAACGGCGATGAGGATAGCTCAGGTAACATTGAAAATAAAGTTAGACGTAGAAATCTTGAGACACTTGAAGGTAACAAAAGAACATTTCTCAAGGGTGGACACATAAAAATCCATTTACACTCGGATATTCCGGTCCAAGTGGATGGGGAACCCTGGGTACAAAGTCCTGGAGACGTCGTCGTACTTAAATCAGCCCTAAAGGTGAATCTCGAACACCCTATATCTGCCAGAAATTTTATAGGAGGTATATTTTATACGCGGTATGATTCCCTCAGGCAACGATGCTGAAGAAAACGAAGAACAAGATGAAGAGGAGGAATACAGAGTCGAGCATGCAGTTGTCACTTCAAGCCGCGCCATCCAACGAACCGGAACCAGAGGTGTTCTGAGCCCGGATCGAACGTCACCAGAGAATGATTAAAGCAAGGTAGTCGTAACACAGCGAGTAACTGCGAGCTACGATTAATGATTGAAATTCGATTTTGAGGGGGAAAATCAGTTCGAATTTCAATTATTATTGAAACATTGAATCGAAGTTAAATGATCATGAGAAAGTACCTACGCTTGCCTCCCTTTGTAAATGCCACAAAAGAGCTGTTAACATCGTTATTGCCTTCGATTTTATTTCTCGAGGAAACGAACCAGCTCTTTTGTGTAAATTATAACGGGACGTTTCACGCAGACGGACAAACCGGCACAAATTGAACGAAATAGCACAAACGTGACGGAGCTGCAAAGCACAAACTACGACGCAGCAAAATTTTACCAAAAAACGATGAAGAAAGAATGGAAACTAGTCGAATCTAGTCAATGGAATTTAAAATAATAGTCCTTCGATGTATTACTTATTACCTGATTTCTAGGAGAAAGATCTCATTTGTGGTTGTTACTAGTCACTGAGAAAATTTACGAAGCCACTAGACAGAACGTGTCGCCCGAACTAAATTGAAACTCGATCCTTTATATACTTGTAAATGAATCTGTTCTTAGATTCTAGAGGAATCAGGGATATCCGTTACTTCACTTGTGGATATTCTACTATTCTTATTCCTCATTCAGCTCTATCCTAGACGGGATGAACTGTGAGACGGTTTGAGAGAAATGCAAAACGGGTGGTAACAGCCTCTCATGTAATAGTTTTCGGTCTTTAATGCTTTTTCTTTTCAACGTTATCGTTGTGTTACCGCTTTTCACAACATAAGGAACAGAAGAGATAGTTAGACGACCTTCTTCAGCCGTGATAAAGCATGGAATAAAATAGAAAACTTAAATTTATCCAAGAAAAATTAGTTACGATGTTTGATGAGGGAAATTTTTTTACTATCGATCTACACATTTACTATACGAACGGAACTGTCCGTCTTGGATTTCTCTTAGACCGCAGTTACTTTTTCCGACAGGAGTTTAGGATTTATGACTCCAGTGAGGATGGAGCTGAATGCGATTCCTACCTCTTGGTCACAGGAACGTTCCCTTGTACTTTCGTTTCCTCAGCGTCTAGTGGCTTCTCGTCTCAGCTCCAATATTTTTCTATATCTTTTAGCGAGATAAGTAAGAAATAAGATGAGAGAAGGGGAAAGCGCGATAAACAGTATATTTGTTCTTATTTACTTATTTTTATCAGCAATAGAGTTACTTATCTGATCGAAGGAATTTCGCTAACAGAAGAAAATCTATGAACAATGGCCATCTTTAAACAAAAATTGTCCAGATGAATTCTTAGAAAAAGTAAACGATATGTCTCGAGAAAGACAACGGCTGGATTGTTAATCGAAAAAAATAATAATCTATATATGCGTAATGTACGTACATACGCATATGCAGATGCACACATAATATATTTATGAGTAAATATTAATATACACATATATATTTACAAAAGAGAGAAGAACTAGTGTTAATTATAAATAATACCGTATAAGTGTTTAAGTTGTGATAAACAAGAAAAGAAACAAAAAAAGAACAAAGTCTCTGGCTGCTGGGCAGTCTGGAATTTATAAAGAGAAACGATGAATAATGTTTAAACGAGTACCAGTGGCAGTCAGTCTCTTTCCTTTCTCTTTGAAATGGCAGCGATCATGCTAATAATTAAAATTATCGAATTACTGGTCGGTAAGTTGTTGATTATTGATATTTGAAAAAGGAGAGGCCAATTATGAGAACGTCTTAGATTTGTTCGAATCCGTCTGTTATTTAATTTGTAGAGAAAGTGGCCGACCATAGACACGTGAGGATAGACCGAAAGGAAGGAAATTAACGGGAGAGAGAAATAAGCTCCTGGAGACCAAAATACGCGTTGGGTGTTCGGTCTATTTTTTCATGTCTGTGCGGGACGCAGAATTTTCGCGATGATAATCGACGGGTTCGGAACTTATCGACCTTTAACTCAACCGATCTTCATAATCGCCGCTATTTTATTCTCTCTCTGCATATACCTAAAGTAACGCGAAAATACATTCCGCTTTATTTCACGAATTTTGAAACAGAGACGCCGGCGCATTGTACATTTCTAAATCCAAATGCCAAAAAGAAGAAGCTGTTTGGACACAAAAAAAAGAGAGCTAAAATACTAAAGATGGCCCAATAAAGATATATGTACTATGTATGTGTGAAATGATAAAAACGCTTCGATCTATTCGAGAAACGTTACCACGATTTTCCATTCGACAGAAATGGAGCAACAAGATAGAAAAATGTTAAAATCTTTTCTGGTGCCAAACAGTTGTAAATAATATTGTAAATGTAAGTATATGAAGAAAAAAAAAAACAAATGAATCGTTATTATTGAAGGTACGATTGGATTGGAATGAAAAATCAGAGATAGAAACCGGAGGAGATTACCGATGAGCCGATTTAATCGTTAAACGGGCTCATTGGCGATCTCCCTGCTCATCTTTGTGAAAAACCGTGTTTACGCGTCTTGGAGAAAATTCTACAGGACTCGAACAGCTTCGTATCCCTACGAACGTTGCTATATTTTCTTTTTATACGTCACAGTATACAGTATTGTTACTTTTTTCATTTGCCTCTCGTGCAAGTCGACACTGGAGCGTTCTTATTTTCATTTCGTTTTCATCGATATGCTTTTCTGGAGGCCACTATTTTCCGGATAATGGTCACGGGCCTCTTGATTCTTTTCATTTCCTAAATAAAGATGACAACCTGCCAATGATGATCGGCAGGCGATCGTGGTCCACGCATCCGGATGAAAAAGAAGGATCACGGTCACGTCATTTTCTGGCAGATTGGAGCATCGCGTTATATCGTTAAACAAATGGTTGAAAGACTTTAAACGTTCAGACTATCTTTCAACCTGATTTGATTCTTGTACGATTCTTTATGATCTTATTATTTATTACCTCGATATTTTGTGATAAGAGAAAGTTGTAAAGAAAAGAAAGGATAACGCTGACCATTCCAAATGTAAAAGAATTTTGTTAGCGACACGTAAATTACGGTTTGGAAGAAGTTGGTGGGAGATATTAATTAATTAAATAAATTAATGTAAACACTATTCGTTTAATGTTCTTATTACCCGGTCTCTTCCACTTTCTTTACACTCTTTTTATATACAAACGGTTAAATCATTACTCTTATCGACAATGGCAACTATAGAAAGAAAGAAAAACAGCCAACAATGTTAATCACATTAATTATAATTGTAGTTTCTTAATAGATTAAGCGTTTAGTAAATCATCATCGCTGTCAGTTTGGCATTGAGTCGGATCAATGTCCAGTAAAAGTCGAGCCTCTTCAGTGGTATTCACCTGAAATAACTAATATTATAAACGACCAATCATTTATTCGTTTGTCAATCGTTTCGTAATAATTACCCTGCAATATTGAACTCTCCCGTTGTCTCTCCTCGAGTTAAATAAATTGTAACAAGACTTGAAGCATGCTCTCTTATCCGGATTCCGGAAATAGATAAATGCTGATATCAGTGCTACGATTGTTAATGTTATACCTGCTATCGTCCCGGCTGAAACATAATAATAACTCGTTACTGATTTTCATTTTAAATTGCTAATCCATCACAGAAAACGATCCTGAGTACAACACTCCTTCGTCATTAGAATACTCTGTTTCTCATTATACTTACTGTGACTAGAAGAAGAAATGATCGGAGTAGCATTATTTTCTCGCGAATTCGGGTAGGAATTTCCAGAGATAGAACTGCTACAGGAACAAGTGACGTTCGTATGCCATTCGAATTCAGCACTGCACTCTGATTCCTGAAAAACAAAAATAGTAATGAAATTTCTCTGTAAACGCTTATCGCAAAGAATTCCCAAAGCTCGAGATAATGTTAGATTTTAGATAGCAATAGAATTTATATATATATATTATAGCTGACTAGCAAAAATGATAATCGAACTTCCCCAAGTTTCTCGCACGTAAGTGCTTATCGCAAATGATTCTCAAGTGTAGTTATAGACAGCAATAGGACTTGTGTACAGATGATAGTAAATATACATATACATAGGAGGGACATTCCCTGATCGTGTCCACCTCCTGCGTCATCTTCCCATTACCCACTCTTCTTTCCACGACATGGAATGTTCATTTAATTCCGGACCCGGTTTATACGCATACACAGAAAATCTGGCGCGTTCTCTATCTCTCCATCTTCAACACTTTCCTCGCTACTTACTTAGACATACGTGAATATGTACGTTTCCCATGTGTGGGTGGGAACCAAGTCCGGGATTCAATCAGCCGCAGTATACGGATACGTATATAAGTATGTACTGTCGCAAAGTATTCGATTATCACGCAGTACGTAGGCATTCCACCATATTGAGGCACGCTCGATAGGTCTATACATAATATGTAAACGAACTTAGACCGTGATAAGTGATAATCGACAGTGCATTTATTAAATTAACTAATTAAACGTCGTCGTGACATAACGAGTGTACCATTAGAATCCGAGGATTATTATAAAGTGAATTAAATTCTGTGAGATGTGGTGACTATCGGTGTGATCAAGCATACCGATCGATTTCGATATCGTCCAACGCCATTTTTCTTGTTTTTATCAAAAAATTCAAAACAAAAAGATTAGACGCTTCAACTTCTAGTCTGTTAATTAAATACGACGATGCGTAAAGTGATGTTAAAAATCTGTTAAATTTTTCTATTATGGGAAGAAACGGTGGAATAATAAGTAAACGTGAATTTGAGTTTATGATGTGTTTGTACGTATCTGTATAGACGTTCACGTGATCAAACAAGTTGTGTTTGTGCACGCTCGTTCCTGGAAAAGAAAAAAAGTAAGAAAAACCCGAAGCGACGGGGTAATAAACAGTGGCGAATAAATGTCAAGAATATTTAAGCTCGATTTTTACGAAACTTTAGAGTTTCATACTTTTTCCTAAAGCTTTTAATAAAGAAACAAATAAGGAAAACTCAAAGCAAAAAAGAAATATCGAATTATTCTCGACAGTATTTGCTACACGTTGAATTATATAAAATGTAATTAGAATAATGCGATTATCTCGATTTTGACGAAACTTTAGAGTTCTATATACTTTTTCTGAAGGTTTTTAATAAAGCACTATGGTCCATCGATATTGGATTTTCCAATGGATCCTCTGGATCTTCTGGACAACAGGAATAAGCAGAGGATCGGACGTTCAATGTCCGACCCAAGGAAATTGCACCTGCATCCCGACGTTCACTAGAGATTACCAAATAGAATGTAGAGATCAGACGAATTCGGCTTTTGTATTCTACGTGCAACCAAATGAACACTTGAGAGTAAGTGCCAACAGTTACACGAATTGTATAAGTACGGATAATGAAACGACAGAAATGTTTCTTTTTCAAATTTCCTAATTCTCGTTTTGGTCCTGTACAATAAAAATTCTGTTACATGAACACCGAGAAACTGATTATTGTTATAAAAAAAAGTTTTAAACGAAAGCTGTAGAACTTTGATGATGACATTTGATTTTAATGTTGTTTTGACCCCAGGTCATGCTTACTTAGCTATACCGCGGATTGTTATGCTTATTTTCAACTATTTCAAAACTTTTGCGCTCGATAATCATTCACAACAACATCTCTTTTATTATTAATATTAAAAGTATCATTAATAAAAAAAGAATTATATTTTCAGATCGAATGTCAAAATTCTCCGAAATGGGCCGACTTCCCTGTATTAAACGTGTTACGACCGATGAAAATGAATTACTTGTCGTTTAGAATATGCGATCTGCCCACGAACATTAGTCTGGGAGAGATATCGAGATCATTAGGCGTACTCGAAACAAAGAAATTGACATTCCAATCTTACGGCAATTTGACCTCGAAGCTTACCAAAGAACACCTCTCAGGCTATCCAGATTTGCAAAGACTGACCTTGTCCAGCAATAATTTGACCAAACTCCCTCGAAATCTATTCGAAAATATACCGAAACTTGTCTGGCTCGACCTGAGGGAGAACAATGTACAACTGCCCGCCGGGATATTCAAAAGCACTCCAGAATTGGAGGTCTTAGAATTAGGAGATAACAACATAGCAGAAATACCTCAAGGACTGTTCAGCTCCTTAGGCAAACTCAGATTTTTAAATTTATGGCGAAACAAATTCAGAAAATTGCCTGCAAAAATATTCGACAAGTTAGATTCTCTAAATTCCTTAGATTTAAACTCTAACAACTTGGAGAGTTTGCCCAAAGGAATTTTTCACGATTTAAAAAAGTTGGAGACCTTGAATCTGTTTATGAACAATTTTTCTCAAAACGGTTTACCCGAAGGTTTGCTAGAAAAGACGAGTAAGCTTAATACTTTTAAACTTTACAGTAATAAAAGAAATCTGACCAGTCTACCTAAGGGCTTTCTCGCCAATCTGACTCAGCTGCATACGGTCGAATTAAAAAGAAACGGATTGGTAGAATTACCCGAAGATTTATTTTACAATTCTGTAAACTTGGTCAATATTAGTATACAGAGAAATTATTTAGCGCATCTGCCTGAGAGGTTGTTTTCTGGTTTAAGGCAGCTAAAAAGATTGGAATTAAATTTTAATGAATTGACGACACTGCTGGACGGAACGTTCGAGGACTTGGAAAGTCTAGAGTCGTTGAACCTGTCGAGGAATCATCTGGAATCGATTTCGAGGTCTGTTCGATCACTTAACACTGGTCAGGATGCGTTGATGAGGCTTTAAAATGCGTTTTTGTATCTCTAGAAATCTGTTGAGGAGCTTAAGATCGCTAAAAACGTTGGATATGTCTCGAAATCGTTTAAAAATCATTGAGGACACTAGCTTCAATTACCTGGACAATCTACGGGTCGCAATATTTTCAGATAATCAGTTAACATTCAATACGTCGCCGTCTTTCTTCCACGAGTTTGGAAAGAATTCACCTTTCCATGCTTGCATAAATCTGGAGGAATTGCATCTGGCGAGAAATAATATAACAGAGATATTCAACGATTGGGTCGTAATCACCTTAAAATTGAGGATTCTTGATCTGAGTCACAATCAGATTCCTCAAATAGTGGTATGTCTTTATATAAATTCAGACGTTTTTCAAAAGTTATAGACGATAACATCTATTTAGTAAATTAATTTCTCGAGTGTACTTATTTAACTTAAAAGAAATTCTCATTATTTTTAAGGCGGAAGATCTTCAATTTTTGTCGAACAACATTCGAGTGGATCTCCGTGACAACTTGATAAGACAAATATCTTTGGCAACAGCAGAAAGAATCTCTAGATTTCAAATGAATCCCCGTGATGTCATTATACTCGTCGACCGTAATCCTTTAGATTGCGATTGCGAGGTTTACAATTTGATTCGATACCTGGAAGGAGATATGCCGTTCGCTTCGAATTATTTTCACATTGAAATAGATAATCTAACATGCGAGAGTCCACAGTGGCTGAAGAACGTAGCAGTCAGAGATCTTAAATCAAAGTACTTTAAATGCGAAGTCGAGGAACCCTGCCCGTCAGACTGCAAATGTTACAGCGAACCGAAATATTCAGAATTCGTTGTAGATTGTTCTTACAAAAATTTAATGAACCCACCGAATGAAATCAAGAGCCTGGAGGGACACCGACTGGTCGTCGATTTAACCGGAAACGGATTAAAAGATTTGAACTGGCAATTAGGTGCTGATACGGAGATGTATAAATTATTATTGGGGAACAATAGTTTAAGGGAGCTGGACTCGAAAGAACTACCTAAAAATTTGAGTGTGCTCGAACTGCATAGTAACAACCTGACCTACTTGAGCCCTTCCACTCTCCGTTACTTAAGTCACAGCAATTTATCTGCTATAACTTTGGACGACAATCCATGGGAGTGTAATTGCAATTCTCTCGATTTCCTGAACTTCATCCAAACGAAAATCAGTACTATTTCCCAATCGGATAGAATAAGGTGCAGAAATCGTAACAAACCTGTGATAAAGATGATAGCTGCCGATTTATGTCCAACGAATACGACCACGATAATGATCATATGCGGAACGGTAGCGCTTTTGGGAATAATTTTCGGATCTGTGGCAGCGCTCTATTACAGATACCAGAAAGAGATAAAAATATGGCTGTATTCACATCAAATTTGCCTGTTCCTAGTCACGGAAAATGAGTTGGACAAAGACAAAACGTACGACGCGTTCATAAGTTATTCTCACAAAGACGAAGAGTTCGTCGTAAACGAGTTGGTGCCGAAACTGGAGAACGGTCCTCGGAAATATAAACTGTGTCTCCACTTCCGCGATTGGTTGGCAGGAGAATGGATACCTAATCAAATTGCAAGATCCGTCGAGGATTCAAGGAGAACCGTAGTCATCTTATCGCCAAACTTTTTGGAGAGCGTTTGGGGTCGTATGGAGTTCAGGGCTGCCCACAGACAAGCCTTGACCGAAGGACGAGCCAGAGTTATTCTAGTTCTCTACGGAGACATCGGGAACACCGAGGATCTCGATCCTGAATTAAAAGCTTACATCAGCATGAACACGTATGTCAAATGGGGAGATCCCTGGTTCTGGGATAAATTGAGATACGCTTTGCCTCACTCTCAAAAGAACGCAAATAGGATATTCGCGAGGAACAAGCCGACTATACAGATTGGTGAAAAGAACGAACTGATTTACAACGCTATTAACAAATCGCCAACGACTACCACCCCACCGGCTGATGCTATCAACATTAAATTCATATGTGACGATAAGAAAGACCTGAATGGTGAGAAATCGCCAAACAGCAAGACCGCATTTATACTATCTTCGGAAGAGCTGATTAAGTATAATTTGAAGAACAAAGTACAATGTAGCACTGTATGAGTGTACCAGATTTCTCGACACATGTGTACAAGGAACTTGTTGATTATCTGACTTAATTTTTATATCGTTTTGTACATAGACAAACAAGATACTCTAGTATTGTATATACTACATAGATAGATACGTCAATGCTCATAATAAATAATGCTCATAATAATAATTCACTGTATGTAAAGCATTCAATTAATGAATTTATCAAAATCTAAGAATGCTTCCTATTCGATCAAATTTCGATTGAACGAATGACAAGTTGTTTCAAATGATAAGAATATTTAGCAACACTGAACAGTTGTATATTAATAAATAAAGAATCTCTTTCTATTAATCGTGGTACTATTCTATTACTTTTCCACTTACAGAAAAAGAGAAAAAAGGTAGAAAACTCTAAATACGACGAAGCGCAGAAAATATTAAGCATAAAGAAAGTCGTGAACTGTGAATAAATAATTTTTCCACTTACCCATAACAGCTCCGGGGTACCGATTCCTATCATCTTTGTACAAATCAATCTCACTTCCGACGTGTAGGAACCTAATTAAAAAAGCATTTAATACAAATTACAGGTTGATGTTAAAAATATTTCGCTCGGTCGTGTTAATAGACTTAGAGAGTGTAACTTCGGGTACTCACTCTTGTCAGCGCATTTACCGCCGTTAGTGTACTGAATCTTGATCTCGTCTCTCCCGTAATCGAAAATCACGCTTCCGATGGAACCATAATTGTTATTGTTATCATCACAAATAGCGGAGTTACAGCCTTTCGATGTCGATTCTTTATTACTGTTGCAAATCGATATATTGTATCCCTTTCCCTGCTTACTTTTTACCTAAAAGAAAAATTACACGGCTAATATAATAAATAGATCGGGAATTTTATGAGTTATTTACTATGCATTCTATCGAAATAAGAACACGTACAAATATGTACTTACATGATATACTTTCTGTAATAAAGACAAATCGCATTCGTGCGACGGATCTTTAATTATGCAAGGCGAAACCCAATTTCCCATTACTGCGCCACAAGTCAGCCTCGTTTTCCATTCAAATACATAAGTACAGTCTTCATATTTTTTAAATTCTGGTAACTGCTACAAAATTGTGTAAACATAAGTTTCATCACATCGTCGCGCCAAGCGTTTGTATAAACAGTTGAAGCAGATTAATCGCTGAGACGATTACCTTGTCACTGGTATCACACGGAAATGTGATATTAGACGATATCAATCTTTTCTCATTCTCTGGACAGGTTGAACCGTCTGTGTAACGTAACACCGTTTCGTGATTATCGTTAATTATAGGACTCTCTTTCGGGAATCCTAAACTCTGCGAATCGAAACATTAAACATTATTAACGATACAGTGGTAAAATTGTTGTGGGGGCTTTTTCACTATTTCAAAAAATGCATATGGCTTTTTATAAAAACGGTTTCCTATCCCTGATATAGACAATACTCACTGTTTCGTTCGTTACAGGTACATTCCCATTGGTACCTGAAGATACTTTACATACGGCGCTCCCATCGAATACACACTTCAAATTTGTGTGCGGATTCGAGACCAACGGTCTACACACATTTATGTAAAACTCAGTTTTGTTCATTTTAATTACATAATTGTCAGTAGATTTTATTAGCGAGCCAAGATTCACTGCGTCGTCTTCCGTGACACATTTCACCTTTAAAAAAAATGTTAAATGTATCTTGTAATAAAATAGTTTATGCTAAATCCCAAACTTAATAATTACTGTACGTAAGATACAAGTTGACTGTTGTAACAGGCCGACTTCAAATATGTAACTCGTAAATTATCACCGCGAGTATTACCGTGGACTTGTTAGCTATGGACGCAGTACGATTTTTTAAAGATTCTGTACTGCAAGCAGCAGCTGTCCTCCATAATAACTGATAATTACACTCCTCGCTGCCACCTATATATTCTGGAATTGTATCCTGAATAATATAAATTCGATTAGAACAAGAATAAGAGACAGGTAAATATAAAAGACGTTCTTGTTACACAGTGTACTTACTACAGCATTGAAATCGCATGTAAAAGTAATAGTTGTTTTTATATGTGGAACTTTTTTATCAGTTTTGCATATTGCTCCATCCTCATATTCCAATTTTATATTAGAATTATTATCTAAATACGGTGGTTTTTGTACATCGCCAAGACTTTCGTATCTGCAAGAAAATATATATTTAATATTACTGAGAACAATTCGTCGACGACTGTATTCATTATTTACCCATTTTTATTAGGATCTTGTAAACAGGCACCATTCGTCATCTGACATAAAGCGTTGTATTCGAATATAACTGAATGACACACGTTCAGTATTATTTTCGGCGCGGTCCTGTCGCCCAGTGGGATCACGTAATTCTCCGAATACTTCGTCAATGATGATAAATCATAATGTAATCCGGTTGCTTTATCAGTCAAAGTGCAATTTTGTATTGTTCTGTTCCCACAAGCCGCTGCGGTTCTCCATATTAAAAATAAAGTACACTTCTCGAATGTCTAAGGAATTAAAATAATATGTAACAGACATCAAAGAAAACTAAAACCGTACATACCTCATGAATGAATTCTGGTTTAGAATCGCCCATGACTTCGTAATCGCACTTCATTATAATATTCACTGTGTAATTAGTATTATCTCTACAGTTATCGCCTGTGAAAACAAATAGTATTCTCCCATCTTTCATGTCGACTTTCGCTGGGAACTTTCCTAGGAGCGAATACAGAATTTGGAAGAAAAATTATATAATGTACGTAATATTTATAAAGTGATTCTATAATTATTGTTGGTGATTAGCCAGTATACCTATTCCAATCTCTTTCTTATCTTTTTCGAAGCAGACACTGTAACCATCTTTCGAATTGCATTTCTTCTTAAGCTGTTGACAAAGCTGTAGTCTTATGGATCCGCTGTCCACATGACTAAAATGCAAATTAATATCGCGTGCTGGATCTTTCAAGTTCGTCAATGTCGTGAAATTATACGTAGATACTTTCCGTATCGGTTCGGGTATAATACAATAATTATTAGTCTGTAAATAATGTAAAAAACATTAGATAAAATAGATAAGATAACATAAAGAAATAAATTTTAAATATTGTTGTACTCACAGCAGAGACAGCAAAAATTATTACGAAGAAGTATACAAAATTATTTAACTCCATCTCCTTATCTTTTAATTGTTACTAATGCTAATCACATTGTTTTAACAGTTTAATATTTATATTTAACCGCAAAAAGCTTTACGGCTATCACCTATATTATATATATGCTATACCGCCGCACTTATTACGTATATTCACACTTTCTGATTGTTACAAGTTCCAGCATTATTCATTTGTTTATAAATCACAGTCACTCATCATTAAATTCCCTCTCTGTTATTAAACGTTGTTCGTCCATATACGTTAAAATTAAACAGTGAGTCGCCATGTCTTATGCCTTAAGCCCGATTTGTGCGTACCGTTATCAACGCCGTCATTCTCGTATTATCGTGTTGTCGGATCGTGATAACTTGGTGATCGATCTTATAAGCAGGTTTGAATACTGTAAATTCAGAAAACAAAAACGGGACGTGAATCGGTGAATGAAACCGCAAATTCAACATAGCGGCACAGTATTTTTGTGAACGTTTTGCGTATGGTTTATAGGTTAAGTTAGGTTAGGTTTGTACTGTTCGTGATGGTGGTGGTGATCGTGAATCGTGGTATTCATGGTGAGTAGTCGCATGGACCTGAAAGCCTGAAGGGCGGTGTGTGTGCATAGTAGTGCATAGTAGTCGCAATTACTTGGTTAGGGTACTGTGTACTGTACGGTGTATTTAAATATGCAATAACAACTTGATAGAAATCGAAAAGAATTTTGATTAACTTCTCGTGAACTCGTTGTGTCACTTTTATTAAAAGGTTATGGCTGATTTATTCTTGTTTAATCGGAATTTAAACCGGTTGTCAATTATTTTTCAATTGTTAATCGTGTGTATTACATTATTTCGCGATTCGAATTGTTTATACGAGGACCAAGTAGGAAAGTTCGATTGGTGAGCGTAAACTTCATTTAAATAATTTATTGTATACATCATAGTAGTTAGTATTTATACACGTGTTTCTTTTATAGGAAACAGAATTATGTCGGAAAAATAAGGTTCGCCCATTTCGATACGGTGTCTAATACAAAAAAGATAATTGTAGCTACCGAGGAGAATGTAATCGCTGCGATTAACTTAAAATCAGGTACAACATTCACACTTGTTACACATTTTCCTGTTTTTCTGCACATCTGTTTCTGTTAAATTATATGAAATGTTTCATAACTGAAGCCCGATTGATTCAAATGATAATTTCAGGCCAAATTTTATGGAGGAGAGTTTTAGAAAAAGGTGAGCCAGGCAACATTCTAGCTATAGGAGGAATCCAGGATGGTGAACTTGTTACTGTTAACGGAGGAGTGCCTGCGATAGTTAGAGCTTGGGACTTGGCAACTGGAAATATAATACATGAATGGCCGATAGCTGAACTCAATCATGGAAGGTAATATACAATTATTCGATTATAAATTACATAAATCTCCAATGTTTCCCTTTAGGGTCTCTAATCTATTGATCGTTTCATGATTATTTCTATTACTCATTACTATAGTTATGCATATATCGTTGTTTCACATGTTTACTAGTATCGCTATTTATTACTTAATATTATTGGTTTTACAGACGATTTTCTCCATTTATATCGTTTTCAACAGTCGGACTATACAGTGCGAAAAGGTTTCTCTCGTTATATATTATCGAATTATTGTCGTTACAATTACTATTATCCTTACTGTTACACGTGGCTATACATACTTACTTGCTGCACAAAATCTCAGATCTTCATTAATTTACTTGTCTCTCTTTTCACACGTGCCAAGTGGTTTACACGCTGCAGCACTGAAACCAGTATAGAAATAATTATATTTTTTCACATCTCACTGAAATATCTGTTGTATCTTTGTAAAATCGTGATTTACATGTTACATAATCAATACAAATCATGTATAATGGAAATGTACTGAGAAATGAGTTTTAAAATTGACTGGAATCAAGTGAAACATTAATAGTAATTTGCATTGTCTATTTTCTTCTGTGAATTCAGGATTAAGGACGTGAAATGGTATATAAAAGACGGTGTTCTGTACCATATTCTCCCGACTTATAATAACGGTGTGGAGGTAACATCGTACGATGCTAAGACCGGAGATAAGTTGAACTCCAGGAGAATATCAGCTCCGTTCATAACCGAGGAGACGGAGTAAGTGAATTATTCCTCGAAAATCGAATTATAATCAAAGATCCCAAATCCGTAACGTCTAGTATTTCAATTTCAGATGCGTATTGGCAGCTCCTTACCTGACCTGCCTGGAAGGTGACGCCAATCTCATGCTCTTTCAACTCCATCTGTTCGAAAGTAATTCTCAGCCCCAATGGCTGACTATCAATACCATTTTTGGTGCTGGAGCGCAGGGACCTTATAAATTATCCGTTGTTAACGGAGACTATAACGTTGTCAGTGTCAGTGCTGATGGTGGTCAGCGGAAACGATTGCTACTGGTAGAGGAAGTGGCAGTACCCATATCGAGGGATATTGACGGTAATGCGAACCTGTACACCATCAATATTGACGATGAGAAGGTGTTATTGGAAGCTACTTATAATAATGGGGTAAGACTAAATAATTGACGCGTTCTTTACAAAATTAATGTACATTATATTGGTAAATACGGAGGCATAGCCGTCTCTCGATCGGCTTTGACTTCACTTCGCAATTCGTTTCCTTTCGTCTATATCTAATTTCACGCACGTTCCAGGTAACGGAAATCCTAGCTACAGAATTATCAACTTCAAATCCGATTCCTACAATTTCCATGAATGTCTCCCACAACGTTCTATTCCACCCAGTCATTATGGCCTCTACCTGCCTGAAACAATCAAAGGGGATTACCTGCCGTCATCTTTTATCGTCAAAGGATCATAGCGTCGCAATGGTTGGAAGCAATAAACTGATTTGGAGCAGGGAAGAGGCTTTGGCTAGAATCGTCGGAGTCGAGATCGTCGAATTACCCATGTCCGACAGAGACAGAGAGATCGAGACGGAATTCGATCAGAAAGAGAGTGAGTATCGAATCTTTATATTTATCATTTGAATCACGTTAAGTATCCAAGATAACGTGTACTATGAATAGACTGCGGATTTGTATATTACGTTTGTTTAATTAAATTTGTATTAATTATGTTGTGGCCGCCGCGACAGGTGTCGATGTTTACGGTTCATGTAAGTAACTGAAAAGAAAGTTAATTGAAGTTTGAATAGAGCGAAAAAGAAAACGGCGAGTGCATGAGATAATAATTATTGTCCATCGTGTTTATTTCACAGGACTTTATATTACCAGTTGCTTTCCGTTTTTCGTCTAACACGATTTTTCTATTAATAATAAAAGCTGTTTGGCTGCTCAATTGTACACTGTTACGATGCATTAGTAATTATTAGTCAACGTCGTACGCTGTAATTCAATTGATTTCGGAATTACAGAGGATCAAGAATTTCGATCGATTTACTTTTAATTAGACGATCCTTAATGTTTGACCGATTGACTTTTTAGTCTTTCTAGTTCGGGTTTCCTTCTTCATCTCTGTCTCAAAGAGAACATTCTTTAATCGTCCTGTTAATTAATGTAGGGAACGTGCTGAGCATGATGTTAAGGAGAATAAACTCGCAGCTGAAGCAAGCCAGAACTTTTCTGCAATCGATGATTATCAATTTTAAACAACAGCCGTCGGACCAAAGGATGGATCTAGTCAGAGACAAGTTTGGCCTCCACAAGATGATTGTACTGGTCACAGCTGCTGGCAAGGTATCAATTGTTGTTACCCGTTAACAGTTTATTGATAAATGTTTGCATTCACTTATTAATGATAATATTGGCTATACAATCAATCCCAAAAGTTTATGCACTTTAGAAACGCATTTTTTAAAAAGAAATCAGACGTCGGAAGAACATTGCTAATAATAAACAACAAAAAAAATTTTCGATTTTTCCGAGATTTTTCCAAGGGGTACCTTAATCTTCTTATCCTTAATTGAATATTTCCTTCTATACTTTTTAGCACGTAGCTATTTATTATTAGCATTCTTCTTCCGACGTCTGATTTCTTTTTAATTATAGGAAATTCATTTTTCTAAGGTACATAAACTTTTGGGATTGACTGTATAGCCAATACATCCTTAACTGTCTTACTGTCCCTAAATACATATCACACACCTACGCTTTTCCCCATCTTCCTATAGTAAGACCAACTCGTATAACTACCTTAATTCTCATTTAACCGATACGAAAATGAAAACGATAAATGCATATATCGTAATTGTGAATACATATATATAAAATTTTCAGCTGTATGGAATAGAGACTAGAAAAGGAGAGATAATATGGCAGCTGAGAGTCCCAGGCATTCGAGGATTCAGCGAGAAGGAAGACGGTATCGTTTTATACGTTCAAAGAAGCAGCAGACATTTTCCATATCCGCCACAATGCGCACTATTGGCCGAAGATAAAGTAAGTCATATAAACATCGAGTCGTAGTACTCGTTCTAGTCTATAACGTAAGTACAATCTAATTTTTATTAACAATAAAAAAATATCTTGGCAGAATACAGGAAACGCAATAGTGTACACTTTCAACCCGATAACCGGGCAGCCTCTGGATGGTTTCGTGTCTCTACCATATAGAATCAAGCAATCGATGCTTCTCCATGTCCCGATCGAAGATTTTCTACGTGGGATCATTATACTGGATACCAGAGACAAAGTGCATATTTACCCTGAAAGAGCGAAGGCGGTAGCTGCGAAATTGGCTAAGAACATTTATATCTTCACTGCGGACAAGAACAGCGGGGTCTTCTCTGGATATTCTTTGTCTTACAGCACTGCCGAGGTAACTAATGCCAATTCCTTTATTCTTAACTGATTCACTGCGGATTTTAATACAAAAGAAAACGTCAAGATGGAAATTTTATATTATCGAAAAATCGAAACGCAATCTTTATCTTTAAACTCTTTTATAAATCTGCAAATGACCGTTGTCAGTCGCTATGTGAACGATCTGAACTACGTCAGTGCGTTTTTATGTAGGAACTAATCGCCCATAAAGTATGGGAGTTGCTATTGTCTCCAAGAAACCAAAGAATAACTCGTGTAGCCTTGAAAAACCCGATAGAGAGGGTCCACTCCCAGGGCAGAGTTCTGGGCGATAGATCCGTTCTCTATAAATATATAAATCCTAATTTGATCGCTATCGTCACTGAAGGAGTAGGTCACGCTCAGAAAAGTTAGTAAACCGTTTCTTAAAAAATGTCATATCCTCCAATTTGAAAACGAAGAACGCAGGTGATTCGAATTGATTCATTTTTCCATTCGTAGATACCATCAATTTATATTTGTTAGACGTGGTCTCCGGTGCCATGATATTCTCCATAGCTCACAAGAGAGCCAGAGGACCCGTTCACACAGTCCATTCGGAGAATTGGATCGTTTACAGTTACTTCAATGAAAAGAGTCGAAGAACCGAAATAGCGAGTTTGGAATTGTACGAAGGAAAAGTACAAAGCAACACTACAGGTAATGCATGTTCATTGTGATTTCCTCCTCGATTATCTTGCAAGTTATTAATCATTTATGTTTCTTCGATAGTGTTCTCCTCTTTGGCGACTGCCAAACTGCCAATCGTAGAGAGGCAGGCATTTATCTTCCCAGCCTCGATAGAATCGATGAGGGAGACCATCACTGAGAAAGGAATTACCAGTAAACATATAATAGGTGAAGATCCAATAAAATTATGCGCATGTTCTTTATTCTGTTTTATAGTCCTTCCGCTTGAATATGATGCGATGAACAGATGGTGTAACTATACAAATTTTTCTGTGCTAGTTGCCTTGGCTAACGGCGGAGTGTTGGAGCTACCGTGGATGATGGTGGATCCTCGTCGACCGGTAAATCCAGAATCCAGAGAAGAAGGAGTGATTCCGTATACTCCGGAAATTCCTATACATATGGACGCCACAATAAATTACAACCAAAGCGTATTCAGGGTCGCGGGAGTCCATACCAGCCCCAGCGGCCTGGAAAGTACCTGTTTAGTATTTGTACATGGATTAGGTCGGTACACTTTCTTTTTCTCTTTCTCAATAACAAGTATTACGGATATTTATGTATATGTATGTTGTTTTGTAGATTTATTTTACACGAGAGTGGCTCCTTCGAAAACTTTCGACGTACTCAAAGAAGACTTTGACTATTATCTAATAGTCGTAGTTCTAGCCGCATTAGTAATTTCTTCTTACATCGCGAAAAAGTTGGCGTCTCAAAAGGCACAGAAACAGGCTTGGAAATAGCTGATTCGTACTTTATTTATCATTCGGACGCCGTACGTGGTTCGTTCCTCTAGGTGAATTTCTATATATAGGGTAAACGTGCGCGTAAATCAAAGAGTCTGCAATTAATAAAATACGAATTTAATCTTGACACACCATTCGGTCGTCGCTAATTTATTATCTCGTACAATTCCGTTGTTATACAACTTAATGCCGCGGGTGATGTCGCTCCAGCGCCCGAAAATTTAGACTATCTTTCACAATTTGTATTTAGAATCATTAAAGAAATATGTAAATAATTGTATCGTTTCATATCAATTAAAACTGCAACCGTTCCAATAATAATTTCAAGTCCTGTACTCCACGTACGATTCTCCAGTATTTCTTTGAAAAAGACCCTGGAGAGGATCACCAAAATGTGGAACGATCTCTGCTCGTAAGTCTACTGTATTTTATTTATTGAATATTAATTAGTTTAAGTGAAATGATAGCAGATCTCTTCTTGGATTCTACCTGCCGCTGTTCTGACAGCTTCTTATGAAACAGTCTCTACAGAGTGTCCTAGAAAAAGTGTTAGGTACTCACTGCATTTTACGAAAGGAAATTGTTCAGAAATACCTCCGAAATCACCCATTTTCGGCTCCAACACTTTCTGGGACACCCTGTATACTTATTACGTAAACCTATTTGAACATTTCGAACTGCACGTGGTGTTGTGGTCTCTCGCATAGGAACAACATTCACGCATGTGCCCGAGAGATCCTCTCGGAAGGGCGAAGCCCTCCGTTTAATAAGACCGATGGAATTATTTTCTACTTCTCGTTCAATACATTTGTGCCAATTTCAACAATTATTACTCAGTGTCATGTGAACAGAAAGATAAATAAACACGAAACGGTACTCGTGAAACGGCACTGACTTCTAACCAAAAATTAGCTCGTACTATACATTTTATTCTGACACATGATCCAGGAATTCGAGTTTTATAACACGTACACTAATTAATGTAGACAAGACTGATTATATCAAATGAAATCATCGACTGTAATGTTCTCTATTCAAGTGAAAAAGGAAATGTCGACTGAATTGAACAGTATTATGAGTATCACATAGGAGGCACATTTGATTTGTTATACTTTTGTATATACAAACGATTAATGAACATAAAAGATACTCAGTGAAATAATGTTATTTAAAAGTACATTCAAAGGAATTCATGAATCTCAGAAAACAGAGCAATTATGCTGCACTGACAAAGCAATGAATGCTAAGAATCTCTAATATATTTTTAAACGTCAAAGTAAATCAGTATTCAACAGAATTGAATGTAATTCAATTCAGTCTCTGAGTGTACAGGAGGATGAATGCCAACACTTCTGCATCGGCCTATTTTATGACTATTTTAGAATATCATGAACATTGAGCCAAGTGTTATGTAATTGATCTACCCGATGCAAAGTCTAATCAAATATCACGTAAACTTAATTGAAACTTGATCCAAATTCTATGTAAGAAGAAATTTATACATATGGGCCTGACAAAGTTACTGAAGCGTATGCTATATGCAAACTTTGCATCCTGCAGCTCAAAAACGATTGGAATATTAGCACCGTTAACGATCCCACCTCTGCACATTGCATTCTTGTATTACTTCTGGCAAGAATATTCAAGAGATGTTGACAAACAATATTGCTCTTGTTCTTGTTGGGACACAGTGTTCAAAGGTAAGTTATTCTTCTCAGAAACAAGGAAAACAATTAACTTGATGGTAGTATCATGTCCACTGTTATTACAGGATCGTACGAATCGGGTATCGCGTCTTATAAACACATGTACTTCAATGCGACGTCGAACAGTTTAAAAATCTGGATAACAATCGTGATCGGAGTTATCACTCTGTACGAAGTAATGAAACACCTGACATGGTTAGCTTTCCAAAATCGGCTCAGATTTTCAATGATGACACTATTTTCAACCGCTATTTTCTCCCATTATTACACCTGGTGGGTTTATATGAATTATTGGAACGACGAATTCTATTCCCAGTGGTACCATCAATTGTTTTTCTCTGTCACTGAGCTGATATCCACTTTCCTGGTTGTTCATCTGGCAGATAATAAAAACCCAGTGACTCACAGGAAAGCGTTTGGTATTGCCGCAATAGCTATTTTGCATATTGTAGCAGGTGGCTGGGATCAGTTTGTCGCTAATGTCGTCAGAGGCGAAGGATATGCACATCAGGTAAGAATGAGTCATAATTAAACTGCGGATATTTATGCAGAATGAAACATTTTTAATTTCAGTTCAGAAAGTCCTTTAAAAACTATATTCACTTTGCTTCTAATGTTCTAAATATCTTTTTATTAAATGCATTTTCTGCAAACTTTTTGTAACTGTATAAAGTCCACAGTGTGATCATGATACTAAAATGTTCATAGTTAAATGTTTTAGCTTTGATGTTGAGTTAGCGATTTTTGTACAATAGGTCGTACGTGATCTTGGGTTTATGATACCTGACATTCTCCACGTTTGTATACCGTTATGGGCGGTTAAATGGAGAAATATCTATAATCTTCCGGGTTCTGCCAAAAGAGATCCGAGTATCAGAAGAGATCTAGCGTACATGTTAGGGATGATATGCATCGGATTATGCATTTGTGCCATATTGTAATTTCATCGTTATAAACGCCTAAAAATAGTGTCTTAACTTCGAAGGGGAAAGCCACTGTGACAGATAAAGAAACATCACGTTAATACCTTTACTTTAAACGATATTATACGATAGTTGCTCCCTTATTGCTTTCACAGTGGGTTTTTCTCTTGGGAAAAAAATTGTTTCGTTTAAATTATTTTTTAATACAAAGTGTTACGAAAAGATATACGTACATCTAAAAACAATTCGAAGATACATATCCGCGTTTTTAAAATACGTTTGACGGTGCTAGTACTTATGAAATGATGAGTTACATTACAAGATGGCTTTAACATAGACAGAAGAGAATAGCTCGAGCGTACAAAGCATTTTTGTTGGTGAGAGATAGGGAAAACATGCTTTGATATATTCCCATTCATTCTCTTTCTCCTTTGTTCTGACGTCTCTCATTCAAGCGCTCAACCTATTCTCTGGATTCTAATCGACTAATTTTGTAGACAGTTCTCGTTGTGACGTTTGATAGTTCTATACATTATTTCATTAGCCACATTAGTTAAAAATACCTGTAGAGTACAAGTAGTTCGTTACGAAGACATATCCTTAGGTCATTGATTCTTTTTTATCTGTGTCAACTAGTGACCTTATCTTGCCTATTGACAAAATATATGATAAGACCAACAAATAAGTTGTCTAGAGCAACTTACGGATGATACTTATTTCGTAGCATGAGTGTGTTCAACATTTAGATATATGTACTTACTACGTATTTAAGAAGTTTATTTACAAAATCGTTTTGTAGTAGTCACTTAAATCACTTTTACATTTTCGGAGAGAAACGTAATTAATTCTGAAACTCTAAAAGCTATGCACATGGAATATTTGAACAAAAATTATCATATACGAGCCATTTGTTATGAAAATCGGATATCTTAATTTTTTTAATTACTGTGATATTAAAGTTTACGGTTTAACAATAAACGATTTTGCATTTTTAGTTATTAATCGATATATTCAATAATAACTATAATTTAGGGGCTGAAAGATTGTGAAATTGAATTTTTTTCTAAAGTGGAGTTGCCTCATTTTCATAATAAACGGCTGATACAATGTTTAGAATGCATTTCTTATGACTAAAATAGAAATGTAAAGAAGGTGAATGTATAGGCGCAGAGCCTAGCCTTCTCGTTAAAAAAATGTAATAACGGCTACAACGAAGTGCCTAAATGCAACGTGAATTATTTTGAATCCTATCAATGACTTCATGACATGTATTATATAAATTGCTTCTACGAGTAATAATGGACATTATGTAAAAATATCGAAAGCCTATAAAGATAGTGATAATAAAACAATTGTATTAAGAGTTTTATTTCAAAGTACCAAACGTTAATAGTAATCAATTTTACTATTACCAGACAGGAATCTCCTCTCTGCTATTACATTATGTATATATTGTTTTTGTACAGATTGTGCAGCAAGATTGATTTGATTTCCTCTTCGTATATTTCTTTTTATAGGACTAAATCGATAGGAAATCCGTATTGAAACGGTAGAAGTG
>NW_017175646.1:33411-54146 GCF_001652005.2 Ceratina calcarata | reverse complement strand
ACACCTTAATTAAGAATCGACGCGCATGACCGGTGGAAGTTCGCAGTTGTGAGGTGACCTTTAGTGGCGCCGAGAAAAGCGCAGGCTTCAAATCGATCCTCCACCCCCAAAGTATCTAAAGAACAACCCCCGGCCGACGACTCTCTTGTCAACCCAACAACAGTTCAAAAGCATCTGAAAGCAAACATGGCGCTGGATTTCGCAGCCACTTATAAAGTTTTGGTGCTGGGTGATTCGAACGTCGGGAAAACTTGTATCGTGCATCGTTACTGTGACGAACGTTACTACGACACTTATATATCGACGATAGGTGAGTCGCATCCTAACGAAATAATCACGCTTCCTGTCTGATGCACCTTTCCTGGGATTGATAAGCTGATTGCTCGCTATAACAATCTCTGTTTACAATGATTTTACTGAGTTAAATTGTTCATGAATGGCCGTTATTCATAGCTGATTAAAACACTTGAAAGGATTTGTCTGAAAAGAAGAATCACAATAATTGTATCAATTATTTCGATCTTTCAGTAGTAGATTGTTGACAACCGTTTATTGTTGATGTCAATACGTAATTAATAACGTTAAATAACGTATTCACAAATCTCATTAATGTTAAATTGGTAGAACATATATTTAAATGAACAGAATATACATATAGATACAGTTCTGTCTTATGACATTCACTCTTGTCAAACGTTCTGGTCTACATGTATAAAGTATGACAGTGAAATATAGTTTACGATTTAAGTTCAGATGTATTTTAAGAAAACAAGTTCGTCGTGTGGAATTTTATTAGGAAAGTTTGTCAGGTGAGATTTAAATAATGCTATTTAGCGTGATCGATCAGCTGATCCTACGGGAACGGACTTCCCCTCATAGACATCCGAGCAGATTGCGGACTTTCATACAAAATATAATGTCTAGAATATAAGATTAAAGAATGCAATTTATATACGTTTTCATTTTACTCATTAAATATCGTATAATGTACTTTGGATATTTTCTAGATTTTTCCATATTGAATTCGCTGCTCAAAATTCAATACAATTATGTTTCTTACAAATGCGTAAAAATCTGCAGGTTAATTGTTTGTGAAAAAAGATAATAATCTTTTGTTCCATTATCTTATGTCTGCGACTTGTCCGAGATACGGTATTAATAGAATTCTTTATTATAAAAATATTTTTCTTGATAATGATAAAAGAAAAAGGTTATTTATAATTCATTTCTTCTTTTTATTTATAATTTCATAAATAATATTGCCTTTAATGTAAGTATGTACCATAAAAAAAGGCGTTCTGTGATTCTTAACGACGATGAATCAACAGGTATCGATTTCAAACAAAAAATAATTAACCTGGACGGAACACCGATCAAGCTTCAAATTTGGTAAGTTTTATTCATTATTCAATCTATCTGTTATATAATTTTCAAGGTATTATTATGTGGGGCGCAGAAACCTTTCTATTTTAATCTTACCGTAAATAGAAAAGCATATGTAGAAGTATTTATAGTAAGGTATATCGTATCAATAAAATCAATCAATCAAGATTTTACTTCCATCTAACATAATTATTAATGCACTGTTGACTTCTCAAGGGACACTGCTGGTCAAGAGCGATTTAGAACGCTGACCACAGCTTATTATCGCGGAGCCATGGGTATTCTTCTGATGTATGACGTCACTAGCTTAGAAAGTTTCAATCATTTGTCCTACTGGCTACGAAATATTCAAGAAGTAAGAGACGACGTACAGCGAATTTTCGATATGAGCTGAAACTTCATTTACACATGAAAAAAGAGAATGCTTTCATTACTTCAAATTCGATGGATGACCAATGTGCTCTTGCTTTCCAGAATGCATCGCCGGACGTAGTGAAAGTACTAGCAGCAAATAAATGCGACGTCGCGAACAGGGCTGTCGACGCAGAAAGAGGGCAAAAGATAGCCGAGAATTTCGACATGCCCTTCTTCGAAGTATCTTGCAAAGAAAACATAAACATTGAAGAAGCTTTTCTCACTTTAGCCAGAAGAATACGAGAACAACGAGGACGTCGGGTATACAAATTATTTCTTATGTCCCTCGTTAGAGATTTGCGAGATGGTCGGGGTGATTCGGGCCGAGAATCTTTCTCGGTTTCAGTTGACTGATCAACTAACGCCGTTCGACCACGTTTCAAATTGCAGGCCAGTTTGTTCGAGGCTTCAGAAAGGGAAGGAGCCGAATCGATAATCAAGGCTCAATCTCCGTCTCAACAGGGTGACGCTTGGAGGTGCACATGTTAGTTCGTAGAATCGTAGGTACGGGTGGGTTCGATTAAGAAACGAAATATTCACACCGGACAAGATTTTATCTTTTCGTGTCTGCGTAAAAGAAACGGAGAATTCGCGTTGGCCCTACATGTAAGTGTACATACGCGAACAGGAATTAGGGACGGACGATACGAGAGCAGGGGTTCGAAATGAGGATTTTTGTATCGAAGGACAGATGTCGCATACGTAACGGTGCAGTCATGAACAATCACGTTCGATTATTATCTTAAAACTCTGCACCCTCGTTCTCTAATCGATTTTAAACCGGCGAATAAGTGATACGATTCGTTGCACACACAGCTCGCGTGCATGCGTACATGCGTTTTAACGTACGATTCGGCACGCGTGATTACACAAGTAGAGCGACAAGTCGTACATACATAACGAGAGCACAACTGTATTCTACGCTAAGCGATATTGCTGCAGAAAAAGAGAGAGAGAGAGAGAGAGAGGAGAGAGAAAGAGAAATTCAGCGTAATACTGGGACGAAATTCCAAATAGCGTGGTAATGAGTTCGATTTTCATTTTAGTACAGGCAAGTTCTCGATACCGATCGATGACAACTGCAGTTAATATATAACAATAGATGTCTATTTACAATCGCAATGAACGACGAGATAATTCAAGTCACGCTATTTATATAAATATACACGTGAACGTCTGGCACGCATCTCTCATCATTGTCGACGTACCGACAAGAAAGTGGTAGATAAAACTGAACTTTCGATGTTTAGATAGAAACCACAGACAGATGAAAATAGACCGAGCGCTCGAATCAGAGATTTGAAATTGACAGACTGCGATGTGCACTCCTCGTCTGGCCCAATTGTTGAGGCTCAGTTATTTATATCACATGGACCCATGACCGACGGGCTTATCTCTCTCTCAATACAAGCGGGCCAGGCAGTCGTCACTTATGATAGGAGATGCTCATCGATTTTGCTTACACTAGGCTATTGAGAGAAAGAAAATAAATGGAAGAGTTTTTTTCTTCTGTGTGAGAGAGAAAGAGAATAAAAGTACATTGGACACTCGGTCTATTCTCTTGTCTGTATGATAGAAACGAAGCAACATTCTGCCATCTATGGATTATCGTTATTTCTTACGAATAAAAAAGACAGACGAAGGGAATTATTAAGCTTTTTAATAATCGATAAACTCGTTCGTATTAATTCAAGAGGCTGACGCATATATTATAGATTTACGATATAGATGTATCATGTTCGTACTAACCAGCGAAACATACGGTGCAACCTGTACAAGAGACGTTTTATAAATTTTTCAACTCATCGTTCGTATTACGAAATATACCATATGTTACCATTTGCTTGTTAGCAATAATTTCTGCACAATTACTCGGATCAACCGTTGATCCTTTTGGACATCGTCGTTGTTCCGAAGCCCTGAACACGGTTTTTCCATTCATGGCAGTACAAAATACAAACGAAATCTCCTTATCGTTGCTGGATTACCGTTAGACTGCGGACTTAATGCAGTCAAACTGGTACCCTACGAGTTTCATTTAGTACAAAAATCCGTAGTCTAATTATCATTGTTTCGAAATCACGTTCACGATTCATTGTACGAAATTGAAAACGAAACGTTCGGATATTGTAAGCAGTACAAACAATTTAGCTAGACTCGCTTAATACTCACCTAAGGCCTAAGAGAAAAAAGGGACACGACTCGCGTATATTCAATAGATTTTTCCGTTGCTTCGAGAAATGTAATCTCGTTCACTTCGCGTGATAACAGCTTTTCGTTTATTTACGAAACAGCATACGTGGAAAATAAAAGTCTGTCAACACTATTAACCGAGGACCATCGCTTTTCCATTATCGAAAAAGCGTGCGTGCTTTACAAAAGCATCGAGATCGTTTGACATACTTAGAACGCATGTATTTATGAATTTTAATTCGAAAAGGAACTTATAAGTTTTTGTACCTATTAAAGGAAGATAACATTGTTACGGACTATTCTTGTTTCATGTACACTCGTGACGTTGACCCGTTGAGGACTTTCGATTAATGCGCTTTGATAATCATTATAAACGCATCTGGCGAATTCAAGTACTAGAATTAACAATTAAATAAGTGTATAGAAGAAGAAGAAGTCAGGCACACCGTTCGCTTGGTTCGAAGGCGCGACAATTCACTAGTAAAATCCATTAAGCTCATTAGTAAAATCCATTAAACGTGTAGAGGCACGGTACTTAATAGGTGCGTGCAAGTATCGCGCAATATTTCAGTAGGTATGCATAGGTATTGCAGTGTTTGTCTTCACGTATGATCATTATCAGCCGTATTCCTCGTTTACGCTGGCAACAAGCTAAAGCCTTTATTGTGCCTACCGACTATTAGAATGAAAGAAAAAAAGACTACATCGTCGTACTTCGGTTTAACAAAGCCGGGAATAATTCGATAAAATCCTGACAAAATGAGACTGTTAATCGAGAAAAAACGACCACGCATTCGAAGCAAGAGCAGAGTAACAACAAAATGGTTAAAGCACTGTACGTGCTTCTCGAAACCCTGCAACTTTTGTTTGGAACATTTTTTTCTACTGTCAATAAACTCACGTTACGAAAACCACCTTGTCTATTACTTACGATTAATAGGATTAGTAGTAGTGTAACAATGATGATCGAGTGATTGGGAAGCGTTATGAGTTAATATAAAAGGGAATTTGAATGCACAGTAAAACCTCCCCTCCTTATGAACGCCTGAAATTTTCTTATTTCTAGTAGAAATGTTTCGAATAAAAGTACATATTAGATTTTGATGTATTAATTGTACTATTTCAAAAACTTCATGTTACGCGCGTTAGATCGCGCCGCTACGTTTTCTAATACGGCCTTCTAAGCTTATAATTAGCATAAAACGGGAAGTGTAAAACTTTATATGCTCTGCGCATATTCGATACGTGAGGATATTTTGTGATAAGAGTAAGCAATGAGTATGAATC
The DNA here is from genome assembly GCF_001652005.2 of Ceratina calcarata. Taxonomy (NCBI): domain Eukaryota; kingdom Metazoa; phylum Arthropoda; class Insecta; order Hymenoptera; family Apidae; genus Ceratina; species Ceratina calcarata. Next base: position 48,869 of record NW_017175646.1, on the reverse strand, counting down.
AGTCTCTCGATAATATACAACGTGTCACATGTCACATACTTTTCCCGAAAGCTCGTGTATTCGATAGGAATATAAGAAGCGTATTAAAAAATCGATAGGTAACGTATACTTACTCAAATTTTTCAAAATTGAACTATACGTATGTAAAAAATTACATTTTAATAAAAGATTACTACATATTCCACTTACATATCGATGACATAACAACAGTTCAATCGAGAATCTCGAGAATGGCCGGTACTCAGAGTCGTTGATTATTTTTAAGATCGTCTTAAGCACTTACTATCCCTGCTTATCCCATATTTCTAGTCCCTGTCTTGTACAGAAAACAGGTACTTAAGCAAGTGTTCAAGACGATCTTAAGGATGAGCAACCAATAAATCTTTCATGAATCATCAACTCATTCATACGTACTTGATCGTTTCTGAAGTTGCACCCATCGACGTGGCCCGCGCATTCAAGAAAAGTGAATCATGAATTACGTTTGGCGCGTTGTTTGAGTCAGCGAGTCAGCGTTAGGTTAACATGCGCAATCGCATGGTTGTTGAATGTTGAACGTTCACTCGGTAGTGCAAGATGGCCGCGTTGACAGGTATATCGAGCCGTTAACCGAACCATGGGATACGCCTAAATTTTCAATTTTACAACGACACACATTTTAATCATCGTGATACAATGTATGCTACGAGTTCGTGCAGTGATATGAAAGGTGGAGGATGCACGAGGAACAAATGACTTTGACAGACGCGCGACTTCTCGTAACTTATGCTACATTTTGTGTTCAGTCTGTTTTTTCACGGGGAAGTTAATCCGTTCGGTTCGAGCTGGAACTCGCTGTAAACGGCAACGATCCAAGGTTTCCCATTGACCTACACGCGCACAGAAACTAAACGAATTTTCATTCGACCGAAAGTGGATCCTTGTCGATTCTGTCACTCGGTACTTGACACTTGTGCTTTGTTTATGTACGTATGCACGTAAATCTTATCGGCATCGGTGTCCACAATCTGAAACTCGTCTCTGTTCATTGCATACACGAGGTTGTGATATTTGTACATTAAAAAATTCGAGTTACTGTTAGAATATAAAAAGATGGAAGCAATTGTAGAATACAACTATGAAGCACAAGAACCTGACGAACTGACTTTGAAGAAGGGAGACATAATAACAGAGATTAAAGTAATGGTCGGTGGATGGTGGGAAGGCAAATTAAAGGATAAACGTGGAATGTTCCCTGATAATTTTGTCAAGGTAACTTTTAATCAAGACAGTTAATTATCAGCAATGATAACAGTCATTTACCGAACGCAGGTGTTAGAACCATTGCCGAGTGGAACAATGAAAAGTACAGCAAGTGAAGGAGCTAGTAGCACGAAATCTGACGAGGTTCCTTTAAAGAACGGAGGGTCGAAGAGACGATTTTGTAAAGTACTTTTCCATTATGAACCTTGTAATAAAGACGAACTGACTTTGGTACCTCAAGACACGATAGAGTTTTTGGGTGAAGTAGAAGAAGGATGGTGGAGAGGGAGACTCAAAGGCAGGGTCGGAGTCTTCCCTTCCAATTTTGTATCACCACCCGTTTACGAAGAGCCAGACAAACATAAAGAACAGGAAAGTAGGAAACTGTGTAAAGTGCTTTTCCCTTACGAAGCTGCCAACGCGGATGAACTGTCATTGAACGAAGGGGACGTAATAACACTTCTCAATACAAATGCTTCTGATAAGGTACAGAATACGTTCACATTTAAGAATTTTATTGTCTTAATTAAATACAATTATTCTTTGACAACTACTTATAAATGCAAAACAATTTTCAGGGTTGGTGGATAGGAGAGTTGAACGGTCGAGTGGGTTTGTTCCCTGATAATTTCGTAGAAGTGATAAACGTTCCAACTGATCAAGATTACGATCAGAAACACAAATCAATTAAATCAGTTTCAAAGCATTCCAATTTAATGAAGAAAAACGAAAAAGTTCACTCTAAGAAGAATTTAGATATACAGGATATGCATACAGGTATTTTATTAATTAACGTAACAATCATAATGTTATTACACAGGGGAATATAGACCCGTTATCGAGCCAATGGCAATTGGTTTCAATGGATATCCTCAAGTCTAACATTTGTTATGTACATGATAAATAGATGATAAAGTGAAATTGCCCTACAAACAATATGAAAGCCATAAAATGTCGTTCTCCTGTGTTATAGAAGCAGCTAGTAAAAGATCGCTAGTAGCACCTGCAACGTCGACTTCTCCAGGAGTCGGTGGGAGTGCTGCAGAGAGGAAGAGTTTGAGTGGACATTCGATCTCATCGAGTTTGAAACGTCTCGTGGCCGATGGGGGAACCAATAATGGTAACGGAAACACCAGTGTAGCTTTGGGTGAAGAATTAGATGGGGTAGAACGAGGAGAAGGCGCACCGCTTTCGCACTTAACAGCTTCTCGAGCTAAAGCACCGCGCCGACGTCCGCCTTCATCGCAACGTTTAAGGCGTCACAACTCTGGATCAACCACAATGTCTACGACACCTGTTAGTGTTCTCGGCACTTTTCCAACAAATGAATCTATTAAACATTCCGATGACGTTCCAATTGTTCTTAGTTACCAAAACTGAACTTTTCGTTTTTGTAATAGGAGGATAATTTAGCAAACGGAAACGCTGAGACTTTGTTAGAAGAGACGGTAGACGAACCCGAAGGATTAATTGTAAAAGCGAGGAGGAAAGCACCTTGGGTAATTTAATGAACCATTATAATTAATGTCTTATAACGTAGGAAATAAAGGACTGTCCAGTGTTTCGTGGGACACCTCGTATAGAATAATATGATTAATATTTCTCTACAGTTAATGCATAAAACGTGTGTTCACAGCTAGAAGAATTGAACTTGATCATTTCAAATCAGTTGAACAAGGTAGAAGAGAATAAACCGAAGGATAAGAGTCCAAGTCAGAAAGCTGACGTATCTCCACAGCTTGATCCGACGTCAACCACTCCAGAAAGTCCTGTTGTTCCTCCTTACGTTCCATTTGCACTTTACAATCAACTATTAGAAAGGGTGAGTGATCGACTTATGAAACACTTAATTTTCTACTTACAAGCACGATTGCAAATAACCGATTAAATTTTTATGTTTTAAAAATCTGCAACGTTGCGTACAAGTTTGAATAAAAATAAATGTTTTATGTGTGAAACAGGTCATCGTCTTAGAAGAGAAACAAGAAGTGTTGCAGCAAACGCTGAAGAAGATTTTGGAGGAGTTCGTACCTGTCGCATCCTTAGCGAACCGCCCAGATTAAGGAAGATCGACATGCAAATTTTACAGTACGTTTTTCCATGCATAAAAGATAATACTACTTCGTTTTTTATTAAAAATGGAACAGTAAGTTTACAGTTATTTTTCGATCATCGTATTTATTCATGTTAGTAGCAGCACCACCGATTCGTTCTGCTAATGTAAAACAGTATTTATTTAACTCGTTTCAACAACAAAATGTTCATTGTTTCTCGTGTTCTTATTTGGTACTTTCGTATCGATTTTAATAGTTTTAGACGTGTTTTTAGTAGACGAACGATATAAAATTTCCGAATTATCTTGGACTAATTACAAAATCAGTTTTTATTATATGTTTAATCAAACTAAATCTAAACAATATTTCTATTAATACCCAACGTGTTGAGTATTATTTGACAACATTATCGATACTTCTTAAAAGTTAATGTATCGCTCAGATGTGTCTGTCTCGGAACTATAAGAATGTATTTGTACTTAAATTGCTGAATCAACGAAGAATTACATGCATACGTTATTTATGCTTCTGTTAAAAAGCTGCCTCGCATTTACAATGTAATATTACTTATTTTTAAGTTCATTTAAACGACTCAAGTGCCAACATCTTATCGAACCTTTTTTTGCATAATTTTTATAACCTCTTTAACGATATTCAGTTTCGAAGAAGTAACACTTGAACATATTATTGAGCATATCTGTTTAAAACGAAATAGGTTTAATCGAATAACTTGAAATGGTGCTACATGATATAACAATATTTGTGATATTTTATATCACGTACTAAATGAGGCAGCCAAGTACTACGAGTAATCATTTTTATCCTAAATGAAATAAAGCGAAGAAATAAGTCTAAGCTCGCTTTAGAAAAATCGTATATTAAGGGGAGATTTTCATCGGTTCTAGCTCCAGTCAGGCTATTTTCTTTGGACGTAGAGTGTCAGTAGCTCTTAAAAAGATTTGTATAATACGACGAAAACATGTGGAATATTTCATGTTCATTAACACTAGAACTACCGGCGATTGATGTATACNACACGTTTCAGCTGGACGTAGTTTATTTAAGTGGGATGTAACTACATAGTATGTGATAACTATGGGATATAAAAATTTCTTTTGTATACGTGCAAAGAGACACTGTTCAATTTTGGCAGCTTTAAAGAACCTAGCCGGATAAGGTCGGCCGTTGACTCAAATTCAACTCACCGATTTGACCGTCTTATCCGGCTAGACTTTTAATAATTAATAATTGCATTTATTTATTTCATTCAGCAGTCGACGTATTGACTGGATAAAAAATATCTGTACTTGCTTATAACTTAACGTAGGACAGTTTTAATTAACGAAAGAGTTTTACATAATTATATCTATACGCAAATGTATTATAATAATAATTGTCAGTGTGCTATAAAGAATTTTTGTCCTGACTTATGCTTACAATAAACGAGGTCCTACTTGAAAGTACTTTATGTAGCATCCGTCCCTGAGTTTAAGACGGTAAGGGCACAAAATTCGTTGCGTGACAGAGCTCAATATATATTGTTTCTTACGTTTTTAAAAAAAAAACAAATTATGCAGCTTGCGATTATTTATACCGACTACGTTTTCGTATAATTTCTCGCAGATTTCTTTTTATACTGTATTAGTGTACATATGAAAATAATGTATATGTTTATGTATTATATATGAATATGAATGTTGTGCGAAGTATACATCTAATTTCTCATCGATCATGTTGAATAAATGCAGTAAATGGAATAACACGAAATAAATCATATTAAATTGGTAGTTTAGTCGAATTCAATCTGAACGATTATCAGCCAAATTGAATATGTTTTTCAAACATTATCATGTATTTTATAGCGTTTATATGCTTCTTGTAGAAAATGTAAACGAGAGAATGTACTGAAATTGATTTGTTCTAAATGCATTTATTACGTTACAGACGTAGAGGATGGAGCAGCTAAATGGGATCATTTAAATGTCTCCCTTATTTACTACTAGAATCTTCCTCTGTGGGTTTCTCTCATCGCATCTCATAATGTGGAAATATAGAAAGTGTCTCAAATGAATGAATTTTCTTAATAACTCGTTTAAACATCTATTCATTGAATATGTTTAGCTGGTCCATCCTGTATTTTCTATAATTTTGTACACGATCGATTTAGTTTCTAAACAGCACAGTATATTGACGTACATGAATGACTGATATCACTCCATACGAAGTAAATCCTTTTATACTTTTATATATTAGCGGAAATATGGCTTTAAACTAACGTTTCTATGTCTTAAGGGAACGAAGAGTTTTCACATTTCAATTCCTAACATTTTTCCAGTTGAATAATACGTGACAATAATAGTTCTAAGAAGTTTTGCAAAAATGGTCATAAATCATGTCAAATATTGATTACACTTCATCATTTGACACTTTTTTTTTCTTTAAATATCATAGTAGATATGGAATACAAATGTATGGTGGATGTAGATGTTTGTACATTCTTCAGGGTAAATTAACTTCTTCGATATTGGTTCATTCGATTTAAATTTTTGTTAAGAAATTAGGAGGATTAGTTTATTACATTGTGAATAAAAATGTCTCTTTTAGACAAGTTTGGTTCTATGTAATAAATTAGTCCGTCTAATTTATGAATACCAATATTAAAAAAGTTATTCTACATTAAAGAGTACGTTAATATCTTCTACACTTACTGCATATGTATAAACACTATAAACTATGAATTAATTACATAGTTATCATTTTCAATACAAAATAATGCTGTCTTCCTGTAAAAAACAATGCTGTCTATTACACAACGATTTTTTTTTTCAAATGGAGTAATGTCCGTGACATTAACAAACATTTTTCTACAAACGAAACTGTTTCAAGCTTGTCTGAATATTTTTATACATTTTGCACCATGCTTTTTAATTTTGTTCACAGTTTATTTTAAATAGGAGAGTTGGGACTTTTTACAAAATGCACGTTAATTATTTTTTTTTATTAATAGTTAATACGAGTTCACCTAACAGAAATTGGATTGATATTTTTACCTTAGAGAATGCAACTGGTAATTGATAATAGTATTGTATTAAAAATTAGAAAGCATAGTACTCCGGTATGTTATTTCATTTGGAATTACGTAGACTTTTCCATTCTTCATTGCTTAGTGCACAAATGCAGCTCTGTGGAGAATAGGGTGACCTTACCTCTTAACGCTAGAACCACCGATCCAGTAAAAATGACAGGTTTTTAATGAAGAAATGCATATGTACAAAAAGTCTGTAGTTCTGGCGTTAATGACCTATTGAGAAAACTAAGTGGACACTATTTACACTCTGTGTATATATACTTGCATAATATCTTCAAACTTTATCTTCTTATCTTGGATTACTAATGCTTGCAAATGTTATTAAGCAATGAAACTTGATATAATCAAATTGGTATTATACATACAAGTAAATGATAAAGTGTTTAAATGATAAATGAAGTATTGGTACTGCTTAATGAATGTACTTAGACATTAAGTAATTAGAAAGCATGTGATAGAGGATAAGTAAATACTGGAAAAGATACAATTTTTATTGGTACGTAGTTTTAGAATTGTATATAATCAAAGAAGAGTGAGATGAATTGTATTTTCCTTTTTATCGAAGCCGCGCACACATTTTCGACATGTAAATAATTTTATTAAGTACAATTCTTCTGTGAATAATAATTAACCGTTGTAACCGTATTAAACTTCTGTACATAACTAATATTTGCGTTCTTAATGCATATTCGATTGAGTAAATAAAGTAGAACCTTGGATCGCGAGCGTAATTCGTTCGGGAAACGTGTTCGTATTCCAAAGAGTTCTTGTATCAAAATTTCCCCATAAGAAATAAGATAAATCGGTCCAGAATATCAAAATGCTTCTGTTTATTGTTGTTCCAAAATACTCACTTTGCTCTTTGTTAATATTTTAAATACAATTCATTTTAAATTATATATTATGTAGAGTTAATGCAATTGTTACTTAAACCATTATATACAATTAATTAAATTATTGAAGTATATAAAATTACAGTAATAGTTACCAGAATAGTTTCTATCGATAAGTCGGTGGGATTTCACAAATAAAGGATAACGTGCTGTCACAGGATATGACTTTCCAGAAAGGACCGGGTTGCGATTTAATCGGCTGTACCAAACCGACGCATCCTTTCGAATGCGTTGGTTCACCCTTTCCCCATGCACGATAATTAAAGCACGACAGCGTTTCATCTAAAAATACAATATTCTTCATTATATAAGCCATAAAATTATTTTCTGATACAAAACTAAGTTTCCACTATTGTAATTGATATTTTTAAAAAGTTCACTGAATTCATTGGTCCAAAATTTATCGTTGTCACGCTTGCTAAGTCCAACGAAAGCAGGTATGTTCAATGAAATATACTTCGCCAGTCCGTTGGTACGTTCCTCACTAATTATGTGAGCAAGCGAGGCATTCATCTTTTGGCAAGCATTCTGAGCTTGACTGTAATTCAAGTTGTTGCTTGAGAACACGAACATTCCTGTCCTGGGGATGCAGGCCAACGTAAAGCTAGAACCTAATAACCATTTCTTAAAACGCCTCCTTTCAATTTATATTATTCTAGTTAATAATATATGACTGTTCATTCAATTGATTTACCAGTTACAGGAATGAAGCTTGGGTACGTGCTGTAGTATTTGTAATTTCTATTTTTCTCCAGAGCAGTGAAATTGTGAACCTCGGGGCACTGAAGTGCTTCGCATATTTTCCTCGTTACCTTGTTACCATGATGCTTCATTTCTAAACCATAATTAAAAGCCAACGCTCTCTTCGTCAAGGCGAACTTCCTGCACTCATTCACAGTTTGAACCACTGCCGAAGCGAGTATGAACTGATTCGAGCGCGCGTGAGATTTCATTAATTTATAATATGGTAATCTTCGCGAATTAATTTCGCAACAATTGTCGCACGCGAATGACTTCAATATTAAACATGCTATCGAATATACAAGCAATCTTTTCATGTTTAAGCGTCAGATCTGGTCGACTATGTGGCGTTACGGAGAACTCTATGCTTTGTAATTGATTACATAAAAGCAACTGGATGTCGGATGCTAATTAACTTGTATGTTAAGAAGATATGTGTACAATATCTATGGAATTATGATTCATGTAACTGACATTGAAATTCGATCATTTGTGGATCAAAACAAGTCATTTCCGCACTTGAATCAAGTGTAATTAGCGCTCTTTTACTGTACGTGCTTGAAAGTTCTTCGTTCTGCGCATGTTCGTCCCACTGCGAGCCGCCATGTTTGTTTGCGGCTCCGCGCAAGCGTAATAGAGTGCCAGTCTGTATGAGATCGTGGTCTGACGTGTACAATAATCAAATTGCACGGTCACCAATAGGTTAGATAGTAACGTTGAATTGTAGAGTTATTTTCTAATTGAAATCCATCATGCTTGATTTATTTACGATATTCAGTAAAGGCGGGATAGTGCTGTGGTGTTTCCAGAGCACCTCGCAGATGTTCGCTCCTAGCGTTAACGCGTTAATACGAAGTGTCATATTGCAAGTAAGTGTATACTTGTCAATGGTATTTTCTTTTTTTAATTCTCTGACATCTACACGGAATACTATTAAAGATATGATTTTCATGATGAGCTTGGATCAATCGGGAGAACGGAGTAATATCTTATGTAAAAAAATAATTGAGTTACGAACGATTTGTTAGATCGTTGCAGACTAGCTGACAGTTTTATTGCATTTCCATAAAAAAATGGTAGGACACGAGACTCTGACCAGATGGCAAAACGTGACACGCGTCCAGTTAACGTCTCGTAATTTAGAAATATTCTTGGATTACTAACAGATCGAAAGATCGTGCTACACGTGACAGGTGTTTACATTTCATTTTCACAGATGATGAGAATCTATCATATTTTGTCATCTGATTGAAAGATGATTACGTTTCAAAATGTTCTGCAACACTGCTTATTTATTTATTTATTAATGAATGTTAATTGAAACGTTCGACTGCACGAGACGACGTGGAACGATCTAATAAAATCCTCTGACGATCACATTGCCTTTTGTTCCAGGAACGTACAGGAAATCATACCTTTGAATACGATTCCTTGCGATTACAATACAAACTCGACAATGAGTTCGAACTGGTGTTTGTGGTCGCGTACCAGAAAATACTACAGCTGTCGTACGTCGACAAATTTTTAAACGATGTCCATTTGGAATTTAGAGATCGATTCAAAAATGAACTGGAGAACTCGGCGTGGTTCTACGATTTCGACTTTCGTACGAACTACGAGCACGTACTCGCGATGGCTGAACAATGGGCACGGACACAGGCAAAGATACCGAAACAAATGCGTACGTTCGACGAGAGCCAGAAATCGAAGAAAACAGTCGCCAGCATGATCGAACGGAAGGACGACAAAGATAATAATAAGAAGCAGGGTAAGCGTCGATCGCGGACTATTCTTAAACGGCACTTTCATTTGTTTCACACACTTTAACGTACCAACGTAGTGGGGCTGGAAGTAGGAATACTTACAAGTTTCGACCTTACTGTAATTTCTGTATATTGCTTGTATGTGTCATTTTTTATATTTACGATGGTTTTATTATTGAACGCTCGCGAGGTTTAACGGTACAGTTCTTTGGTTCCTTTTATTTCGTTTTCTACCAGTCGAGTATCTTAAGCTGTTGAGGATGTCTGTGCCCAGGATTTAATGTAGAATCACAAGCAATTTTCATTTAGGTAGTAATATGTCGTTTCCAATGTGGGTATCACTAACAGGAAATGGGGATCTTCTTCGCTTCTAGGTAAAAGGAAGAAGGGAGTTAATACTAGTAAAGATGATCAAAGTAAGTGGCTCCGGATTTTACATGTGTAAATTGGGTGTAAATTAATTCTCCGCTATGTAACACGAGTTAAACGTTGAACAATTAGGATGAACAACTATTGAATTGAAATCGTTTTAAGTAATTTGTACGTTTGTTAATAATCTACACGTTCGCAGTGAAAGTTCAAGAGATTCCGAAACAGGATCCACCGAACGACGAAGAGAATCATAATGGTGAAATAGACGAGGAAGTTTTATTAGCGAATCGTATAAAATTGGCTCAGAAACGAAACAATCAAAAGAAGAAAATCGACAAGCAGTAAGTCCCGTGGAACAGGAAGTCGCTTTTCATTTACGTTTACCGTAAAGCGATCGCGTTTCTTCAGGAAAGGTCAGAAAGCTGAGAAAGCCGGTAAGAAACCCCGCGTATGGGAATTAGGTGGGACCATTAAAGATCTCGCTGCCTTGGAACGTACCAAAGATAAACCGGAAGAGAGCGGCGATTACGTCGGAGCCGATATAACGGTAAACGAACGGAACGTCTGTCTGATCGACACCATCACTGATCGTTCGAATCGCATTTTCAGTTGGTTGGCCAGATGAAAGGTGGTATACGCGATATCGTAGTCGAAAGTGATTCCGAGGATGAATCCGAGGAAGAGATAGAGAGTTCAACGCCGCAAGTACAAAAGAAAAACAACAGCATGTTCTCAATGTTCAAGAGTTTGGTCGGTAACAAGAGCTTGAAACGTGACGACATGATTCCAGTCTTGGAGAAGCTGAAAGATCATTTGATCACGAAGAACGTGGCCGCTGACATTGCTCAGAAGTTATGCGACTCCGTCGGCGTGAAGCTCGAAGGGAAAATGCTCGGCACGTTCGACAGCGTGGCGAGCACCGTTAAGGCGACACTGACCGACGCCTTGGTCCAGATATTGTCACCGAAGCGGCGTGTCGACATCCTGCGAGACGCGATGGAGTCGAAACGGAACAACAGACCGTACGTCATGACCTTCTGCGGCGTGAACGGCGTCGGGAAGTCGACGAACTTGGCCAAGATCTGTTTCTGGCTCATAGAGAATAATTTCCGCGTGCTCATCGCGGCGTGTGACACATTCAGGTAATTTTTAAATGACTATTTCTCTTTTGAACGTATCACCGAACGAATTTTTATTTCAGAGCCGGTGCGGTCGAGCAATTAAGAACGCATATGCGCCATTTGAACGCTTTGCATCCGCCAGAGAAACACGGGAATCAAACGATGGTTCAACTGTACGAGAAAGGCTACGGGAAGGACGCTGCTGGTATTGCTATGGAGGCGATTCGTTTCGCCAAGGATTCCAAGTTCGACGTTGTTCTCGTGGACACCGCTGGGAGAATGCAAGACAATGAACCGTTGATGAGAGCCTTGGCAAAGCTGATCAAAGTGAACGAGCCTGATTTAGTGCTTTTCGTCGGCGAAGCCCTCGTTGGGAACGAGGCCGTCGATCAGTTGGTGAAGTTCAACCAAGCTCTGGCCGATCATAGTCAATCCACTAATCCTCATATCATCGACGGCATCGTGTTGACCAAGTTTGATACAATCGATGATAAGGTACGCAATCTTTTTGTTTAGAAACTTCGAGTCTCTCGCGAACGAGGAAATTTATTTTCGTTGTTATTTGCAGGTAGGCGCGGCGATTTCTATGACGTATATTACTGGACAGCCGATCGTTTTCGTTGGAACTGGACAAACTTACACCGACTTGAAGTCGTTAAACGCGAAGGCGGTGGTGCACGCGCTGATGAAGTAACTTTTAACTTCGTTCCATTATACACACAAATCGGAGAAGGATGTGAATGGATTGTTATTTATAAATTCAGGGAATGAATCATTATTACTATTATCGTCTCCGACATTATTATAATTATATACAAAGAAGTTTAGCAAAAATAATATATCATGGTGTTTTGAAAGACGTATCGTTCTTGATTATCATGGGCTACCACTCTTTACAAATTCTTTTCGTACGCCAGGCGATCTTTGATCCTAGAAGACGCATACAGATTTGTCACCGTATCGATTTATAGACTTTTTCTAAAAAATATAAATAATGCGATTAAAGATGGGATACTATATAATCATTGTACGCTTCATTTCTCCCGACACGATACTTTCTCACCAAACGAAACTAAGTTCCTCAGCCGTACTTAGAAATCATACGACTTCGCACTCTAATCAGCTACGCTACATGTATTGATCTTTTACTTTTCACGTTTTCTGCTACCTGTTGAACGCTCGGTCGGTACGTCGACCGTTTTCTACGAAACATTACCGCATCGGCGATTTGTTTAAACGAACATAAAAATCCTTATTTTACGATAATAGAAAACGATTCGCGTCAGATGTGACCCATCGGCAACTGATCGCCGCTACTGCTGTTTCTTTCTTTCTTCGACTCGTTCGACGATTCTTCTTCTTCCAACTCCCAATGGAACTCGTCATCGAATTTCTGTTCCTCGTCGACGGAACCGAAGATCGACACACGCATCATCATACCTACGCAGGAAATTTTATTACTCATGCTTCGACGCTGGTCATATGAAAACGTGATTAAAAAACTCGTTCCGTTTAGTGAAGTACTGCAGCTGTCGCGTAAAAGAAACGGATACCTGTTATCAATCCTGAGACAATAGCGATTCCCAGAGTAATCGCGAGCGCGAACAGTTGATAAGCAGCCTGTTGTCCAGCTGTCCTGTCTAGTCCGGGTGGCGTCATGCCATGATTATCCGTTATCTCTGCCAGCCTCGGTCCAGAGCTGGGCGTCCTCGCAGGAAAGATCTAACGAACAGTAACAAGACTTGGCACGAACACGAAACGAGCAGCACGGCGAGTTCTTGATTATTACATAAAATACTGGGATCGTCCTTCATTAAAATCAACGTGAGAAGTAAAAGATAAAAACGGATTACGCGACGACTAAGATCTTAATGGGTGGAATTCGCGATTCTGAAGTTTCCGTGACATAGGGGAGCCAGGACAAACATCCCGGAGCGACCACCGGCCCCCGCCCCCCCCCGGAAAGTCCAAGTTCCCTCGGCAAACAACGACAGTGTAGCAAGTTTCTTGCGCTCCCTCTGACGTTTGTTTCGCAGCCGATAGATTAAGCGATCTCTCGGAAGCTTTTTGTAGTCGAGTGGACGGAAGTTCCGCGCACTTAGCGGCGACTCCCGTTCAATTCCGCTCGAGATTCAGCATCGTCGCGTCGATTAGTCCTACGTTATAAAGGGAGAAATCCGCGTACCTCGTACAGGGAATAATTGTAAGAGGCTTCCGTGGCCAGGCCGGACATCAACGCGCCGAAAATTCCGCCCAGGACGCCTGGCATACCGTGGAGATTATGCACACCGCACGTATCGTGAATCTTCGCTCCTCTTTGGATCAACGGCTGCAAAAACGGGTTGAAAATTCAGATTAAACTCTTGATTCGAATGTATGGGTTGGAGAATAAGTTCGTAGCGTTTTTACTGAAGACATTTATTTAAACAAAAAATAATAATTATATGAATAAGTTAATCAATTATAGAATCGTTTTATGATCGCAGTTCATTTTTTCCGCCAATTCACGACTGGTTTGGCGACCGTTCTCCTTCAAAAGTGATTTGAGACGTTCTTCATCGAATTCAGAAGGCCTTCCGCTGCGGGACGCGTCATCGACGTTAAAGTCGCCATTTTTTAACTTTGCAAACCATTTCCGTGCTGTAGACTCGCCTATGACACCTTCTCCATACACGTCGCAAATGTCCCGGGCTGCTTCGGCAGCTTTTTGACCTCGATGAAAAGCAAAGAAGAGCAGGTGTCGAAAATGTTGATTTTTGCCTACTGGGTATTCCATTTCTAAGCCTCAAAACTAATAAAAAATTAAATAACTCAAAAATACAATTAACATAGTTTTGTAGAGCAGAAAGAGTTCTATCGAATGAATACTTACCCGTTGCCAAACAGCAAACAAATCGTTGTAAAATAAAAGAAATTATAAAAACGCTATGAACTTATTCCCCAACCTAATAAAATAAAACTGGTATCGATTATGTGATCACGAAGAATTACGATGGTCCAAGTATAAAGGTTTTTATCGGGGAGGGAGGAAAATCATCGACGTAGGAAGTTGTTTAATCTGTGTTTGATCTGTGCGTGGTCGGAAGTTACACCGGAAACTGCACCGAGGGGGAAAAGAACCAGGACTTGAAGAACAAAGTACATAAAGAATATGGAATTAGCGGAGCGTGATGAATCGGGCAGGGGATGATTAAAAGAACTTTCGACGAAACTTTTCCGCGATGATTATCCGTCTTGCGCGTATCTTGCTAAGTCAATATCACCGGCACGTGGTACTTTCTTTCACCGATCGGGTGTAAAGCGAGATAAAAGTTTCCCTATTGACACTACTAAATATAATGAATCTTCCATTCAACCCTTCCCGTTTCTTCGCCGTTCGTTCGCTCGATACGCGATAAGAAAATAAATACTAAGTATATGAAAGTCTGCGAGGGATTTGAACATTAAAAAGCGATAATTGTTAATTACCGTCAGATACTTGTAGCCGAGGACGCTAAACAGTCCGGCGAGAGCGCCTATGACCACGGCGCCCACTGGCTCGCACATCATGCCTGTGTTTATTCAGAAAATGTTAGACGCGCAGCAAACCCAAGTCTCCGAGTAATTAGGTGGCGGTCGTCTTGCACCTACCTGCCGCAGTGCCGATGGCCACACCGCCGGCCAGCGTCGAGTTCTGCACGTGGACCATGTTGAACTTGCTGTCCTTCGACACCAGACCGGAGGTGGCGAACGCGATCACACAGCTAGCCGAGATCGACAGAAGGGTGTTTATAATGGCCCTTTGCTGGCTGTCTCCTTGGAGGGCTGCGCTGTTGAACGACGGCCAGAACAGCCACAGGAATACCGTTCCTGTCAAAGCAAACGGCTCCTGAACGACGCTAAAAATACTCGTACTTTAATCCGTTCTACTGGTACACAGTACGATTCGATTTAACTAAACTATCTATTTACGTACCTCGATACGGAAAAGAAGAACCAACGATCGAGGTCACTCGATAATTAAATACTATGGCCGGTATTCAGAGTCGTTACTTATTTTTAAGATCGCTTTAAATATTTGCTTAACTCACCATTTTCTGTATACAACAGGGATTGGAAATATAGGATACACAGAGATAGCAAATTCGATCTTAAAGATGTATTGCCTATACAATCAATCCCAAAAGTTTATGCACTTTAGAAAC
>NW_017175646.1:30974-32490 GCF_001652005.2 Ceratina calcarata | reverse complement strand
TTTTTCTAAGGTACATAAACTTTTCGGATTGACTGTATATCCAATACATCCTTAAAAATAAGTAACGATTCTAAATACCGACCTATAGTGATTCCATTTATTTAAACAAACAAATTCAATTAACTAGAATAAACAATCAGGGAACAAACCGATCATGGCAAAAATATCAGAGTTATAAGACGGTCCTTCAAGTCGATGCTCTTTAGGCTTATTCTTCATCCCGAAGACGAAACTAACAGCAAGACCAAAGTATGCTCCGAAGGCATGCACGAACATACTATCGCCCGCGTCCACCGCCTAGAAAGAGCAACAAAAAATACTCAGCTAAATAAAACAGCGAACATCCCATATTCATTATATATCGGTATATTAATATTGGATTCCAATATCGTATAGAAAAATTCCTATTGCTTGTCAATAGCGAATTGGAACATTAATATTGAATAGAAACGGCGGAAAAAGGAACGTCGCAGACTAATTGCTTGCAGGCGTGATGCATGTGAAGTGTGCGAATACGCTCGTCGAATTACCTGAAGCAGATGCTCGCCCACGTACTTGTTCACGGTGAACACGATCAGCTCGACGATGCCCATGAACACGAGCTGCATGTAGGTCGTCTTACCCAGAAGAGCTCCCATGGATATCAACGGGGTGGCCACCGCAACGTCCGCGCTCAGCAGGCTGAAAGTGGCCACGTGGCGTGGGTTTGATCGATACAAGTGTTATTAAGCGGCCGGCGTGGCTGCCACGGACCGAATACCCGCGGATCAGTATTCATAACGTGGACCCGCTATACTATGCAAACAGGCCGGATCACGGAACCGGAACACGGACGTGATATCCAACTATTCTTCCGCGTTTTAGAGTGCATCGGACCGAGGCAACACGCGGCTCATCGTTTTATCAACTCGTGGATTCATAAGTCATCGAGAGTACGACGATATCGGAACGTCCTTCCAATTTCGATTCGCAGACAGCATTTAGAAATTTCTGATAGTAACTACGATTTTCAGTTATGTCAGCCTCTCGGTTGCTAGCCCCCTCGATGGAAACCCGAAACTTCGAAACGAATCGATGTTCTTCAAGGTTCGACTTGGAACGTGTACTTCCAAGCTGGGAATTGTCGAACATCTCGAAAGTTTTGATAGTCTCGATCGTCTCCGAGGAGTCGGTCACCTCGAGTACTCGAGACAGGAAAATTAGAGGTATCCACAAGACGGAGCGTCCGAAGTTTATAAAAAATGTACACGGCGAATCGCGAAACATAGTACTCTTTTATTTTTTACTGACTCGATTTTACGTCGTCACATAATTTTTCTAATCCAAAATAGGAAATGAAACGCTGCCCTGTCCCGATGTTCATTAAGGATGTATTGGCTATACAGTCAATCCCAAAAATTTATGTACGTGTTAGAAAAACGCATTTCCTATAATTAAAAAGAAATCAGACGTCGGAAGAATAATGCTAATAATAAATAGCTACGTGCTAAAAAGTATAGAAGGAAATATCCAATTA
>NW_017175646.1:26366-30564 GCF_001652005.2 Ceratina calcarata | reverse complement strand
AAGTATCATAAAAATTAATTATGCGACGCGTTGCAACTGGGATGCATAATTAAGAGCTAGTCCATTAATTAAGATAAGCGTACTTCCCATTGATTCAACGGACGAGAGTGTATCAAAAGACGGTCGTACTTTTCTTTGATGATGTTAAATTAAAATTTTTAAAGGGAGACCCGAGCACAGGACGAGGACCGGCGCGACGGATACCAGGAAGTTGATAACTTTTAAGACAGTCTCGTAATGAATATTTTACTTTTCAATTAAGGGGCTAAGATAGTCACGTGACTTCTCTAAAATTTTTATGTTTCTTGTTCTGTTTGATTGATAACCAGGCAAAAATAGTGGAAAATATGAATTTAATACACTTTTCGTCTTTATATGAGAATATTTTCCGGTCGTCAGGTATTTCTTCAGAAAGAGGAAAGTCAAACCTGGCGCGCACTGGTCATTATTTAATCAGAATATGCTGATATTTAGTAATATGAGCGTTTTAATATGGATGAAAAATCGTAGTTACAATGCCTGCGTTTATAAGCGATTTTTTATTCAAAATAGACTGTTTTCGTTGAAATAATGACCAGAGCGAATTTCCTCTTTCTGAAGAGGTACCTGATGACCGGAAAATATTCTCATATAAGAACGAAAAGTGTATTCCCGTAAACCCATATTTTTGACTTATTTTCTGTGTAACATTGACAGTCTACCTTATCGCGTAACAATCAAAGTCTTCTTCTTTAACCCCTTGAACGACAATTTATTTTCAGTCAGCACTTTAAAAAGAGGAAAGTTAAAAACTGCATTTCTAAAGTGCATAAACTTGTGGAATTGATTGTATAGCCAATACATCCTTAAGAGCGTCATACGGTCGGATCGCGTGGGCGCAGAGAAAGAAATGTTTCCAGTGTAGCCGCGCGGCAACGTAGTGCGTATTCCTGGATCATTTCAATTTCGAGATTCGAACAGAAGAGGAAGTTCGGTGGCGTACTTTTACCCCCGGATGCAATAGGCGAGAGAGTGCATTCCGGATGCTGATAAAGAGAAAAGAGGATCCGAAACACAGAACGAGCCGATGGGATAGGATAGGTAGGTATTCGTTGCACACTTTTTCGGCTTATCAACTATTCATGCGCCGGCTCAAACACAATCCTACATGCTTGGCTTTGGTATTCAATGGTGCATCGGGGCCGGTTGCGAATATATTTTTCGCGCCGCGCGCAACGCCGTACTGCCTGCAAAAACATCCCTCGGACTTTTCAGCCAATGGGGACCTGATGTGTATATTACCGAGTAGCACTGGCGTGAATTTATTTGTTTCCAATAGCTATACGTGTGTCGGAAGCGATACAAATACCGTGCGACTTCATCGGAACCGGTTCAAACCGGTCCCTTGAATTTACTGCAGACATTCGCAAACATTTTTTCCACCGCTTCCGCCTTGATTCAGATTCCCCCTATTTATCCTCACAGATTATTAGGAAATTTTTTTTTTCTATTCTTCAACATATTGAATANAACTATTACGGGGGCCCTCCAAAGTCTCCGACGTTTACATGCTTTTAGTATATGCTGTAGGGTACAGTCTACGGCACTGGTAAACCCGGCCGTAGGCTCGAAAAATACAGAAACGCAGCGCAACGCATCGCATCGCACGCTCTGTGAGGATCGACCATAAAGCATCCCCACCATAGCCACCGTGGCTCTGGAGAGCCACTTTTGCCCATGCCTGGTATAGATAAACCTTTAAACCGACGCTGATTTCGAGTAGAAACCTTACACGATACATCTAACCGAGCCGCAAGTTAAAAATGAAAACTGTCTACCAACCTTGTCAAAGATAAGTAAGCCTTGCCCGTGTGTATGTGCAAAACTCCTTCGCAGATGATAGCGACCTGGACCAGCACGGCGCCGAGGAGGAAAGTCAGCCCAATTGCGCTCTGACCGTATCTCTTGAGGAACGTCATCAGGTAACCGAACCCGATCCAGATCATCACGTGGACATCTTGATACACTGACCAGTTTTAACGGCCACAGAGTCGAGCACGCGCGTACATCAGTGAAAACAGAAAGAGAAGCCCTTTGTAAGCGCGCATGCATCGCTCGCGTGCGGTTAATCAGCTCGCTCGTTTGTCGGTGAGCGGTGTTAATCGCCCGTTAATTGATCGTCGCAATTACGGTGCTTGGTTCAACGGAGAACGCGGTTTACTGCTGCCCGATTCAAAGATAGCTGAGCTTCCTCGTATATAGGAACAGGAACGCCCTTATACATATGTATGCACATATCACGTAGAGTGTGTATATCATACACTTACATAAGAGTATTAATTCGGATATCAAAACCAGCGTAGAATACATGTACAAAAAGTGTATTGTGACATTAAAGCATTAAGAAAGTACAGAGGAAACAATTAATATTCACGAAAGAAATTCAAAATGTCGAATTTACGTGTAAAAATAAGGTACGCGGTGCCCGACGGCAATGCTGCCCCCTGTCGGGCCTCAAACTTGCCTTCGGGCCGCTACTGGGCCCCTTGATTTTCATCATACCTACAGTGATTTTCTTATTGTCCATTCATAAATATGGTTTGAAACCATTTAGTGTAAGATTCAACGGGAATCTACTATAAAATGAAGAAGATGGCGGACGGTTTAAATAAAACTCGTGGGCGTTAAAACATTTGATAATCAACTCTCGCATTTATTCTCGATACCTCAACAGTAGGACAGCTGTACCAAGAGTGCCTCTTTGGTCAAACCTTCTGGTTGTCCTAGGACCTCCCCCATCGCCAGTATGACCTTCGTTCTATGTTTTATGGGTCTTTGTCAAGTTGCGTACCCTTAAAAGGCTGGCGTCGTTGGACGCAGTCACCCCCACTCTACTAAGTGTTTTCGAATTTACTTACATTAGGGAATGATTTTATTAAATGCGTGGAATCTTCAGCTTCAAAATGAGCCCACGTAAGGTTCTATAGTTCTACTGGAAGCTGAGAATTCGTCAACCATTTTGGAGTTCTAACCAATCACGTTTCATATTAAAATAGAGCGAATTTAAAAATCGTAAATATATCAAAAATTAAGTTCTCGGAGTGTAATATNATTCTATAACATATCGAGACGGCACGTATTTGTAGATTAAAAAATTCCGAGATACGAGCGGTATGAAATAAATATGAACCGCTGATGGAATAAACATGAACGATCCACGGCGTCGGGCCGATCGTCGACTCGTGCCACTGAGAAAAGATTCTACCTCGAAACGTGGCTCGATCTTTGGTTACGCGTTTACTTTGGAAAGGCTTTCGTCGAAAATTATTCGAACCGCGTCCAGGTAATCTATTTATCACTCGAGGCATCGCTGTCCCTGCCGTGACTCTTATACCAGAGAGACAGGATGGACGAACGAGAGAGAGAGAGAGAGAGAGAGAGAGAGAGAGAGAGAGAAGAGTTCGACGGTGAACTCTTTTCGCTCGTTCGCATCCATCAAACGGTAATTTTGGTAAAGCCACCGAGGAGAAACGGAATCGACGACGTAGATAAAGTTGCAGAGAAATCGCATTAGCTGGCTTCCAAACTAAAAATAATCGCATCCACCAAGCGCGACGTGACTCGATTATCCTCTCGAATGGCCGGTTAAGATATTTCACTCCGGGCTATTCATTGCTCCCATGATATCCACTCTGAGATGTATATTCAGAAATAACACTCAGATAATTATGAACAATTACAAGTATTTGTGGATTTCAAATTCTTCTGCACTTCCCGTCGGCGAATGGGAACAGCAGAAATGGAAACGTGTTCCATATCGTAAAACCGGAAAGGTGCAAAATTGTCGCCGAGTATTATTCAAGGAGATGATATTTATTCCGTCGCCCTATCTTCTGGTGAACAAATACTGATGGGAAAATAGGGGAAAAAAGAAAATTTCACCGCGAGTTTCATCGGAAAGAGATTACGAGGGAAGAACTCTTTGATAGCTTCAGTTTATAGAGGAGTAAAGCCTCTTTGGGGGTCGCGCTATAAAAATGTGAACCTACAAATAAATTCCCTGCAATAAATTTCAATCCTCTCTAACGGAGATATCGAGAATAATTTTTGATTAAAGATCCCGCTTAATATTCTTAATTAATAAAAATATTTTAAATGAATCAGAACATTGAAGTTCTCTAAAAAAACTTTTGCCAATACTTATTTATTTATTTCTTTA
>NW_017175646.1:23420-25108 GCF_001652005.2 Ceratina calcarata | reverse complement strand
ATAGACCGGGCGCTCGTAACACAAAAAATGGAACAATTTTTTACAGTCTGCCATTGATAGGGGAAATATTTACAGCCACAAGCTGTAGATAGATGTACTTAAAAATCTTCGTTACGTGTTAATGCATACTTAAACATTAACTTTAGTTAGCAAAAAGAACGTAGTTTCTTGAAACAACTTTCAAACAGTCTGCCATTTATTTGAGCACAAGGCAAGATTGCGCGATCCATGAAAAGCTTATTGGCAGATGGTTTTCTCCAGTACAAGAATAAAGCGTACTTATGTTAGTTAGCAATTAAATCGTATAAGAACAATCGTCTAAGAACAATTTTTTACAATCTGCCAAGCTCAATTTAGGCTAATGTTAGCGTAAAGTTGACGAAATTTCACAAGGCAGACTGTTTGAAAGTTGTTTCAAGAAACTATGTTCTTTTTACTAACTAAAGTTAATGTTTAAGTATGCATTAACACGTAACGAAGATTTTTAAGTACATCTATCTACAGCTTGTGGCTATAAATATTTCCCCTATCAATGGCAGACTGTAAAAAATTGTTCCATTTTTTGTGTTACGAGCGCCCGGTCTATTGTGAAAGATATTCAACAGAGCTACGTCTTCTTATAAGTGAAGATTCATTTTTGTTATACAAGTCGTGTAAATAATTCAACATGCTTTAAGAGAAGTGGAGGGTCAATTTTATAATTTAGTATATTTGTGAGAAATGTTAATTCACAGATCGTTCTTCTGTTATCAAGCGTAATTTTGCCAAATTTTAGCATAATCGACGTGTTCATGTAGTTCAAGTTTCAAGATTGCTAAGATTTATGAAATTGATGTGAAAAATTTTTCTAAAAATCTCACTTTCTGTTCGAAGTGACAGATATTTATTTGCAACAATCGGATTTAAATACTGTACAAAGGGCAGAGTGTACAATAGGCGTTACGCAGATCGTTTCTGTCACGATTTCCATGAGAAGGAAATTTCGTCTCGACGCGACGTGGTGCGAAGACCGATTTCCATAAGAAAACAGAAAGCGGCGTAGCGACGGCGGCGGCGGCGGCGGCCGTCCGACTGTAGTCGGCTGAAAATTTATAATCTTTGAGAAGCAACGAGATTAGCCCGCCAATTATGCCGCGCGCCGCGCCCGATCCGTCCTCCGCCCCGTCCGGTTTTGTAATCTACGCAAAGTGTCACTTTGAAATTCAGATTCGCGCGGCTAAAGTGTTGACCGAACATTGTTGCTTCCGAAACTGCCATATTCAACCGTGCGAAACGACACGTCCGCGAGCCGACTAATTAATTGCGCAAAAGTCGAACGAGATTCGGCCTGCAACAATTTTCTAAAGATTCAGTACAAAAACCCATAAAAATCGGCGTAGAAAAAAGGAACTTTTCGACTTTTAGCCGAAATCTGGTCGATTTTAGATTATTTCTCGTTATAAAGTGAAATAATTCATGAATTTTCGCATGGATCAAAATTATACGTATCAGACACGCTTCAAACAGATGAGAGAAGAAGATTTAGCACGAAAAACCGATGGAAATCGACGTAGAAAGAAGGAATTTTCTTACATTTAGTCGAAATCGGGTCGATTTTCGGTTATTTCTCGTTTTAATGTGAAATAATTCACAAAATTTCGCATGAATCAAAATTGTACCTATCAGAAACACTTTAAACAGATGAGAGA
>NW_017175646.1:20948-22077 GCF_001652005.2 Ceratina calcarata | reverse complement strand
CGATTAATACCTAAAATCATGGCAATTACCGTTGATGACAATTCCGTAATCACGCGAATACTGTTCGTGGGAAATACGATTTGCTTAACACAATGCCAGCCGTAGCTCACAAAGAGGTTTCTGGTGTACCGTCGCGACGTTAATATACGTACTTTATCCGACTCCGAAGTTAAATCCAGGCATCGCCCCTTGCATTTTCCTAGGCGAGTTTCTCGGGATATTATACGCATGTATCCCCCCTCACGCCGACTCGCTAACTGCGTTTTCAAGTTTACGCTTATACCATAAAAGAGACGAGAGAAGCGAGTAATTTTTTATCCAAGGCGCGAAATAAGGTTCGAAAGCGTTTCGTGTGAATCGATCTAACGGTAGCACTCTGCGGTTAAACAAAAGAGAGGATAGAAAAAATAAGAAACGAGACGTAGCATGTACGTCGATGTAACGCCATCACTTCAAGGGTTAAACGTAAGACGGATTAGCGAGGAGCCGAGGGAAGGATATTGGCGGATACAAAGATAGTGAAACAAATAAGGGTGGAAACAGGTCGGAAGTCGTGGGTGGAGACTGGACTCGAGGACTTACGTGTGTACGTGACCGGCAGTGAGCTCGGTTTTCCATTTAGATGAGGCGAGTAGCTGTTCTGCCTGTTACCGGCATTCGCCTCGGGGGCATACTCGAACGTGGCCAAAAAACCGCATAGAAGAAAGCCTTCGATAAAGAGGAGCACGATTGCGTGCGACAGACTACCCCTCGTCTTGATATCTCCGTGAACCCTCCGCGAGCCGCGTTCCTCTGGCACCCAAGGGTGACTTTTCGACTCGCCGATCATCTATGAATCGAATCACGATTCGTAATCGATCTTATGCGTTTTTCTCCAGAGAGTCATTGCTCTATTTTTAATTCTCCGGTTGAACCCGAAAGCGGAAAATTTTTACATAGAACGTCAGGGATACGTAATATTGTTTCAAGATGAACCGCCGATGGCGTCGAATCCATGGTGTAAAAACATAAGGGCACACAAGAACACACCTTGGCTGGTATTCAGAGTCGTTGCTTATTCTTAACACTAGAAAGACTGAAACTTAGTATATACCTATATTGCCCAAAGCAGTCAAAATGACTGCATTGT
>NW_017175646.1:15502-19355 GCF_001652005.2 Ceratina calcarata | reverse complement strand
AATTATGGGCACATATATCTCAATGGTACACGGACACTTCCACTCGTTGGCCATTTTGAATTTCTAACCAATCACGCTTCATATTAAAACAGAGCGAATTTTAAAATCGTAAACATGTCAAAAATTAGGTTCTCGGAGTGTAATATAGTATATGCGTGTTTGAACTAAACAATAGGTCATCGTACTTCCAATATGGCCGATGAGTGGAAGGCGCAAACAGCGACGCATTTGAACACGCTGGAAGAATTTAACACACCTTATGTTTTTACATCATGGTCGGATCGGCTTCGGTAGGGAAAGAAGAGAAAAATATCGACGAGAACATAGAGAAAGAAACGTACCTCGCCTTCGTTAACGCCCGTCGAACCGATTTAACAGCCACTTTCGACGGCAAAGGAGGCTGCCACCGGTGCTCCTATCCCTCACTGTTTATTGGAATTCGATCCGGTGACTCGTACGACACTCGATTCAGAAGTGGATCGTCGAGCTTCTGCGTACCATTTCTACGCGCGGAGGGCCGCGGTCTTTTGAATAACCCGATAAAGATCGGCTGTATCTTACAGAGGTGCGACAGGTCGGGACTTTTGCTCCTCCATTCCCGTTTAAGTCGCGTGAATTTATATTACACCACGTTAAACAGTTTGAATGAGCCTCGTTTTGCCGTCTAGAGTTATGATTATTGGAAAACTTTCACTACGTTCTTGGAGAACCTCGTGAATTTCTTGTAAAATTTCATACGAGCTGATATAATGGTTGGACAGAATAAAATAAGAAACGAAGCAAAAACGAGTACTATTAATTTGTAAATTTTTGTATCCGTTCAATTTACTGATCTTAAATTCTGTGAAACAGCTTCACTTCCGGCTGTTCAGCCTCGGAACGCGTAAAACGCAAATTTAGGCGTTCCGAGGCTCGTGCGAGCAAAAGCAACTTTCAGAAAGTTCACTGGATAATGCCAGCGCGGTTGTTAACTTCCGGCTGTGCTTACATTTTAGAACGTAGCCTGCAACTAAATGCCGCGGCGTTTACCTGCGATTTCGTACCTGCGTATACTACGTATCAGTATCACAGACTGAGTATATGAATAAACCGATCGACTAATCTAGTTTTTTTAATCTCTCGTTTTATGAGTCACCTTGTTACGATTTTCATGTCACTCACGAGCATTGAGCTATATAAAATATCTGGAGTGTGCGCGGCTGTCAAAAGTCGTAAGATAGAAGAGTAGCGACGATGCTCCAAGAAGCGAGAAGCTATGGGGGATCTCTATCCTTCTTTTTATATTCTCTCTCTCTATTTATATTATCTTGTAGTAAATTTAACTATGGTGGGGATAGAAGTTCAATATTCTATCGAATCACTTGAATTTATAATATTGTCAATCACTCGACATATACGAGTCCGAGTTCAGGTTCAGAAAACATGCATTATACACTTAGAAAGAGAAAGAGATTCCTTCACGGTTCCTCTTTGTCGGCGAACGACCCCTCCCATTCGTGCACACTCCAGATGATTTATATAGCTCAATGCTCACGATTGTTAATGAATAATGAAAAGCAGTCCTGTTGGAGATGGACAAATCCCTAGGCGATCCGTGATTCCCCCGGTTGCCATCAGGAGGTGCTGTGTGCACTTCCGTCCTACATCGACGACATATTTGATCGGAGCCCTTTCCGGTTTCATTGTACAACGTGTTCAGCATGTACGAGCATCAGAGCTCGCACGATTTCTGTATCGTCTCAATCGTTTTAATAAATATTCCTAAAGTTCGGTCTATCCCGGTCTACGGTTAATCCCTCCTAACAAGTTCTAGCCACGTCTTTAGTACAATAGAATGTACTAAATACTGATGTATTGTGAAAATGGATAAATTTTGATTAA
This sequence comes from Ceratina calcarata, assembly GCF_001652005.2. Taxonomy (NCBI): domain Eukaryota; kingdom Metazoa; phylum Arthropoda; class Insecta; order Hymenoptera; family Apidae; genus Ceratina; species Ceratina calcarata. Next base: position 17,474 of record NW_017175646.1, on the reverse strand, counting down.
TAAACGAATGAAAAAGAATCTTGGCATATTTATTTAACGATCCTTGACCAGATGTAATCGTTATCTGCTTCTATTGGAGTGAAAGACAATTTCAAGAACACTTGATGATTTTTACTTTTAAATTATTCGTACTAATAGGAAATTGTATTAAATCTTATTTGTAGTTGATTAGAGTTAGAACTTTGTTTTGAAATATTTAGAATATAGTATAGAATAGTTTNAAAGTAAAAGTTGTAGACACTGCTATTTCATGCAAAAAAGGTCGTATACAATTTTTTTTTGCCTAAAATACTTCAGGAATAATCGATTAATTATTTCGTTAATAAATATTACGAATCTTGGCACTGATCCTAGTTCAGTCGATTCTGGATGGAATCAATGTTAGAGACGACTTCATAGAACCTAAATCAGTATCATTCCCAAAATCCAATCTGTTGATTGATCTTCGTCGGAATTCGTGTTTATAGTGTTTTGTATATAGGTACGTACATAAATTCATGTCAACACATTGCATACGCGACAAAGTGAACGGAATTCGTGTGTACGATTCAGGCCAGCCTCGAATAAACGTCCAGAATTCAAAGGGCGAATTAATAAATGCCTGCGGAGATGCACAGTAGTCGTCTGCGTTTATTAGAAATCAAGCACACGTTTTATTTATTCCGAAGGCAATAATCCATCAATATGAAACGAAAGAAAATTCGACATATCAAGAATCAGCGTTGTTTTATTATTTAGTTAATCACAAATTTTAATTTATGCAGAAATTGCTAATAGTATAAGTGATGTTAATTTTAGAGAAAGACGATAAAAATTTTCAGTTTGCTTAGGTTAAAGCAAAGATGACAGAGGTTCTCGTTGGAATATAAATACGGAATTAGGTAAATTCGTTGGAATACTCACTCGGATAGATCCGCAACGGGTCCGTTTCCTTGACGTCCTTCCGACTTCCGCGGTCTTCTGAAAGTTTAATTACCGTTTCAATTATACGCATATCTATCAAATGGAAATGGGCTGAGGAGATTTCACGAATCCTTCGTGCCCTAGGAAAAATGTTCCCTTCTGCGTTAGCTCGTTGCCTCGAGGCGGTCTGTTCTCGTGGAAGCTCGAAAGGAATTCTTTTCCTTGGAGTACACAGAAATGGAACCGTAAGCGGATGCTCGCTTTCTTATTTTATTGGAACTGTAGACGTAGCAATTTTATTGGCAACGAAATAAGAACAGAGAGAATAATTCCGCCCTTTATTTTTACCATTATATCATCTTTTACTGTTCATCTATTATTGTCCTGTGTCTTCACGATAAACAACGTTACGTGCAAAGGTAAATTTAACCGTATTCTCGCATAAATTCTTTCACGATATTATTCAAATAATCATTCTGACGGACGTCTCGTCGGATAAAACCGGGCAAGAATTAATGTAGGACAACGCGGGTATAATTTTCGAGTCGGCGCGTCACAGAATGTTAAACGATAACAGCGTTCTCTGACGATAAGTTCCGCGACGCGTATGCACATATTTGTATGTATGTAGGTAGTATGTAATTTCGCATAAGGCGTAAAGTTACGCGGTATGTATACTGACCCGTGTGGCTTTTTAGCAAATTAGCGTTCGACTCCGGGCCGTACGTCATCAGCGTGGCCATTAAAATGATTAGAACGACTTGGATGAAGAACAGCTGGCATACTTGTTGCTTTGCGCTTATCGAGAACATTCCCTGGAAAAAAAAACACATCAGTATTGTAAATGTATTTATTGGAAATTAATCATTTTTCTAATATTGTCATTCAATTTATTGTTCGTGTCTTTCCACGTTTCTTAACACTAGAAACACTGAAATTTAGTTTATACCTATATTGCCCAAAAGCAGTAAAAATGACTGCATTGTGAAAGAATAATGTGTAAAGAAATTTGTGTAAAATTAATTTTTAATATTTTTTATATTATTTACAGTCATATAACAAGCTATTA
>NW_017175646.1:12519-14229 GCF_001652005.2 Ceratina calcarata | reverse complement strand
AGATAATCGTTCTGAAATTTTGCAGATATGTTCTCTGATACTTAAACTAATTTTCTTGAAAAAATGAACAATTTTTCATGACATCGAATTTGGCTAAGAATTACCTTAAAAAAAATTCTATCAAAAGGACTTTCAGATATATTTCATTTATGTTACAAGACTTATGCTTCCTTTCATCGCTAGGAAAATATTATAAATTTGCTGTGACACATTTTATGAAGTACCTTCCCCATTTTGATTCGCAGCCGTACAACTTTTCACCGTGGCAAATAATCGATCCTCCCCCTTCACTGACCGTCAGTCATCTCAAACCCTTGACACTGCACTCTTCTCACAGTTACATAGACGCTTGTAAGCTTCCTTCCGAACGAGGTACTCTCTCGTCTCGAGACAATTAACACTGTCAGAACAAAATAGATGACACACAAACGAAATTTTTGTTTATTTCGTAAAATCCGACAGATTCTTCCATTCACTTCTGCGATCATAAACTGTGAATCACGGAATGAAAATGGTAATTTTTCTAAAACTGTAGCAGAGAAACGCGTGACACATATTCGAACGAAATCTCTTCGACAAACACTTTCAACCCGTTTAATGTTAACGGGAACGATTGATCGGTCGGAGCTGCACTCGATTCCTCTCGACCGTCCATGGGAACCCACTCGACCACCGTTCTACTTCTCTAAAAACTAACGGGCACTCGTGTCACCGACAAGAATAGTGGAGAACGGAGAGGAAAAGTTTCCATCGCGGTATCCTCGATACTGATACGCGCACCGGCCATGTACATTGTTTATCCGTTTACGCGGTGGGCGATCCAATTACCTCGCGATTGATCCTGATTGACCTCGTCGACTAAATCTCCCCAACGGATATGCGCTATTTCCTTGGTTCGAACGGTTCGTCTCGCGAACTTCTACGAGCTGAATCAATGAGAGAACTTCAGTCTCCACGTACTTCTATACAATCGTGTATAAATCCAAGTTTCGTGTATTTATTAGGCATTTTTTATTATACATCTTAAGGATGTATTGGCTACACAGTCAATCCCAAATTCAAGATGTAATAACTTTTTTATTAGGCTCGTAAAGTTTCTGAAATTTTGTACAGTTTTTTATTAATGCAATATACAATATCTATTAAAATTTCATTGTCATTGTATTTATATAAGGGTTCGTACAACATTGAACAGAACAGAATTTCTGTGTACGAGTGATGCCGGTCAATTGGAATAATTAGACTGTTTATTTGGGTCGGATCGTTGTTTGGTTCATTGAAATTTTTTAATTTTCCGAGTTGCTGAATTCCTCTTCGGAGTTGTCATAAAAATAAATTTGATTTTCATCTTGGATGGGTATCATATTGGGAGTTAATGAGAACACGTAACGTTGAAGCTGCAATTCCAGTCACGTTGCCCCTGTCATTTTCCAACAATTTCATCGTTTCGGCCTTCGGTACTGATTTCTCGACGATAATAATTGGCAGCACGGTCAGTTAGAACGAAATTAATCGACAACTGAAAAAAAAACCCGATACACACGTGCGTGCCGACGTTATTTCATTGAATATGTTACTCAGTCCTGTGATTTTTGACGATGAACTCGCTTTTCAGATACAAATTGATTTTAACCATTGACAGAGAATTACGTTTCGAATTCATATTTACATGCTTCCATATTTTATTATTTATACTCTCTATTTTTCTAG
>NW_017175646.1:10243-11345 GCF_001652005.2 Ceratina calcarata | reverse complement strand
GCCACTATAGTGGCGCGTCGTACTGAGAGATGACATCCGCGAAAGCCACTATAGTGGCACATAGTGCCTAAGAGGTTAAACTGACTGATGACAAATCTCTGTTGATTAAAATTATTCAATGTTCCAGGTGAGAACCAACCGCGAAGAGTATTAAAAGCTGAATATAAATAATCGAGCTGAGATCTGTAAACCGCATTCTCTAAATGGATTTATATTTGAAACAGGTCGCGTTCGAAGGAGATTTCTTTTTATTCTCGTTCCCTTGTTGCATTCTTATTTGAGATCTCTTCGGGCATTCGTGAGCAATCAATAAAACAGGAAAAGTCAATTGCTAGTTGTTATCCGGCGATTACCTCGGCGGTCGATTCGCCTTTGACGATTCGAGGATGCGAAAAGTGTCACGCGATCGTCAACGAAATCGTAATTGAATGCATTAAGAATAAGGGTGGCCTGTTTGTAAAACCTCGGCGAAGAAAAACAGAGCAGAACGTATCGTTCTGATTTCAATTGACGAAGGCACTGAATAATTTCGAACACAGGCCTGGTTATTTACGTGGCAGAGAATCGACGGGAGAGAAACTCTAGACACAGTCCCTTTAGATTGTTTCTATACTAAAGAGGGAAAAAAAAGCGATATTGATGTCTGTCGTGTGCAGGGAAGTACTCGAATTCAATGGGAACTCGGGTGTGGAAATGCTGAAAAACTTGCGTGATTCTTTCCCCATGCGACGGGCAAAATATGGAACTCGTAACTCAAACCCGTCTCACGCTATTACTATTTTACTCTTCGTACTATCCCTTTTTTATGCTGAATATCACGTTCGAAAATCAATACCTGATGAAAGAGAACTGGTAGGTATTGTCATCACCGGCGTCGAACAACAAAACTGTAACCAACGATTCTGAATGTTTGCATTTTAGTGGTAACAGAAATTTCACATTTTATGAACTAAAACGATTTCCAGGGCGAGAAAATCGCCAGATCTTACTTCTTTAGATTTTTATTGATGGATTCACGTGAAAGAAATAGTTTATGTCGAAAATAATGAAAATCGGGAGCAATTAAAAAGTAATATCGTTCAGGCATTCGAAGCAGTTAAAA
>NW_017175646.1:642-10045 GCF_001652005.2 Ceratina calcarata | reverse complement strand
GTTTTCGATTAGATTTTATATGATGAATCATTCCCTTGTACCACGATTTCGCAAACACCCTGTATATACATATATCATAAATATCAGCATATTTTGATTAAATAATGACCAGAACGCGTCAGATTTGATTTTCCCCTTTCTACCTAAAAAATACCTGACGACCGAAAAAATATTCTCACATAAGAACGAAAACTGTATTTCCGTAAATCCATATTTTTGTCTAATTTTCTGGGTAATATCGACTGTCTGCCTCATCGCGCTGCTACCAGACTCTACCCCTTAAAACGAATTCGAGGCGAGCTGTCTGGCGAGTAAACAAGGAGGTGATCCCTTTGCTTTTTTGACGAGGGAGTCTCGCGAGCAGAATAATTATTTCACAGGGTAAGAATTGCGTCTGGAACGAATGAAACGGGTTTCCGATGGAAACAGAAACAAATCACGGATTGCACTGTAGCAAAGGATTACGCGAAAGCTGCTTTCATAAATTATGCGACTTATTTTAGATTGCGCGGAGTCTTTTTTCGAATAACGACAACCGAGAGTAACTAGCTGCTTCTCCGCGTTTCCTCCCAACCCCCCCTTCGGTTCCCGGTAGAGAGGATCTGGTGGAATCGATTTGCACTCTCTCGAACCGTTGCCACCCGAGGCATTTTCTTGACCACGCGCACCGAAACCAATCGGGCTTCCCGGAACGATCACGAACCCGTTTAAATGATTCAATTTGTAGTTGTCATCCCTTCTACGATCACTCCACGATCTCCGATCGGGTTTATCCGGTTCATGGATTTCTTTCAATCACTAGTTTTTCTACCGTTGCAATTTTGCTGCCCGCATTTTTTGCTGAGAATTATGTAAAATCGTAATACGTGTCACGGTAATGAGATCGATCGAATTTTCTCTGAAGAGAACGTCGAATTGTCTCGAGCCTCGGTGTACCTCGTCGGAAAATTTATCTCCACGAGACGCCTACGAAACGCGCACGAAACGAGCTCTCGCGGACTGCATTTCGCGGGGACAACGCTAGTTTATATAAACTAGGCGAATCAGCAACAATTGCTTCTTTTACATAATTCCACGGACTCTCGTCGGTCGGCTGTGGTCCCAATGCTACAGAAATAGTCGGAAATGCAAGATGCGCGCAAATTCGTAAAGATGAAACGCGAAACCACTCGCAGCAGCAATTAGCCGAGGTCTTAATTGAAAGTAGGCCGGCTTATAAAATGATTTGAAGTACCCCTAAAGTTCTTCTCTAATATAGCCGAAATCGTCTCGAGTTGCTGGTTCGCCCGAGCGCAAAAGGCCTCCAGTGCAAAGAGTTAATATTAATAAATCCCGTCATCAAATTTGAATGATATTGAATTCCAAGTTTTTCCAATAAGTTGTATTTTTGTTTATTGCTTCTAATCTTCAGTAACCCTGCATTTTTAATTTTTTATTCGAATTACGTTGCATCAAACTACATATTGATTTTGACTTCATGCTATCAGAACGATTTCACTGTTCCTTGCCATGAAAATTATCTGCAGACGCTGAAATCTCATAATTCACTTTGGCTCGTGTGAACAGGGAAACGTCGAAACACTTTTCGTATTCGGAACTGATTTCGCGGTAGGGAAATTTTATTTTGGTCAGCCGAATCGCGACGCCGGTAAATTGCAAACGTAACCCGTATAACAGGAGATCCTTGATCCAATTACCTAGCCATGGGCCGTGCGCAGCTCGCACGCAGTGAGCCCGGGAGATTAAGTGAAACTAGACTCGCGAAAGCATCGACACGCGTAACGTCGGCTGTAAATTACAGTGAATTACACAGAGGCAGAGCGTAGCGAGCAAAGCCTCTGGTAATTAGTACGCATTTACAGATTCGATTTAATTTATCCCGGGCGTGCATCGATTGTCCTCTGCTCAATTAACGACGCGACTATTCTAATGTCCAGTAAATCTGTCCATACGACGTCAAGTCGGGCCGTACAAATTACAGAGTCAACACGAACCGATCGATCTGATTCATGGTTATGTGACGGTTCCGGTTTCGTCTCGAACGAACTTCGTGCGTCGTTCGTCCGAGTTCATGCGTGAAGTTAAAAATTAATTTAAACTTCACTTATTCCAAATGCCCGATGCGATTGGCAGAATACGAATGATACTGGATTTCGATCGGTGCCCGAAACGTTTGGCAAAAGGCTCTCGTCTTTGGCAGTTCTAAATCTCGATCAATGTCCGAAACGATGACAGCCGATCTCGATTTTTAACCCAGACGAACTAAACAGCTTAGCCGAAACGATGCTACCAACTGCCCGGCGACAAACGCGTCGGAGTCAGGAAACATGCTCAAACAGTTCCCTTTAAAACACCTGCATGTATTTTTTTCCAAAGAATTTATAAAATAATAACCGGATGTCGATCAGGCTACACACAACAACGATATCGCGAATGCTATCGAGAATTCTACTTAAGGACGTTAGTCCCGCTCAGTTGGTCTCAATCATTTCAAGTGTTGCCACGTAGTGGTACACATATTAAATAGAAACAAATGGTTGAGAATCTTTGGCCCTCTAATAAATCGCACAGCGTATACATACGCACTTACACAAGCTTACACAGAAGAGCCGTGCCGCTATTGGCTACAGTATCCCCTCCCCCGTCGTTCTCAAGAACGCGTTGTACAAAAATACCATACTTCATCTAAGAATTTCTACTAAACGAATCATCAAAATTTTCTGATTTTTTTTTTAATACAATTGTAATAAGTTAATTTAGCATGTGTCAGTTTTTTGAAAATATCTATAGAACCGTTTTTCCTTAAATTACTGAAATCCATCATTTTACTGGCCTTTTCTCGTTTTCACATGGTAAAGTTGCGAATTCGATAATTTATTGCTACTCTCCCAATCATCAGATCTCTCTAAGATTTTACACATATATTTGTGATGCTCTATTGAATACTCATGCAAAATTTCAAAACATTCTATAGAAAATGGATTTTGGGACTAACGTCCTTAAAATGCTACCCGAAGCATTTTGCGAATTAGACCACACAGTAGGATATGCGCCCGTCACTAAAGCGTTGAATCATAAGTTAGTAAGATAAGCGCAACCCTAAACCTCGGACAGGCAGTCATTCAGTCAGTCAGTCAGTCAGTCAGTCAGCAATCGTCTGAGCTATTGTGCGTGTCTACTCTGTATCTCGAAAATAAATCGATTTCCAAGTGTTAACAATTATTTTAAAAAATACACGTCTTACGTGACATTTACTCCGTCAGGTCTGCGTGAATCGAAAAGCTGGAAATTTCGGACAATTCTGTCGTTGAATAATTTTCGTCGAGAGTAACCGTGGCCAGGTTCATAAAATTGGTTCATAAATCGGAAGGGTAATGCGGAAGATGTCGAAGCACCACTTCTGGTAGCACTATGAAGCGGAAAACAGGCGATTCGGCGGGGCGAAGGGGTGATCGATGCCGATCCATAAATTCGGGACACCATTGCCCCCGGTAATCGAACACGGTGATATTTATTATATTTATGAGCTACTTACGGGAACACGTTTCCCCGGCTGGTCTTACCGTGTCTCCGTTGGAATTGAGCCACTGCGTGCGAAACGTAATTTACACCGTCATATCACCGACTTCGACTCTAGAATTGAAACGTAGCAATCGTTCCGTCGTCGACGGAGCTAGAGATCCGCCGGTTGAATATCACGGACGGAAATAAATAACGTCGGTATCACGGACTCGGTTAATTCGGTAGAAAATTGGTGTCGATCTCGCGGACGAGAAACTCCGTGAAAGATTGACGGCGTCGCGCTAAATTGTCAACCGGTTCCAGCGAAGACGAGCGCACCGACGCGACGATGATGCGAACGGTCGCTGAATGCCGTCGCGACACGACGTATGACACGCGGATCGATCGTCGTTACCGAGAGGAATCGATGTGGATCGACGCGATTATGCGCTACTCGACTATGACGAATGAGTAAATAAGCACGGGTTCAACTCCTGCCGGAAGTTTTGACGTTCCGTCGAGCCGGAAAATATGCGAATTTAATCGTGAATTTGCTCCGCTCGGGTTAACATCATTATTGGATGATCGAAGGCTCTGCCAGACCGGAGGTGTCACGTCTTGAGTCTTAAATAAATTCAATTGCAAGTTAATCTGTCCTGATGATGATTGATAAAGTAGTATTAGTTGATAATTACCGAGCGTCACGAGACGCCGTTGTAATTTCATGGTTGAAACATGCGACCGAGGAGAAGCTATCTTTTACAGTCACTTTGCGTATATATACATATATATATATATTGCAACTTTCTATATGAAACTCTTACCGGGCTACAGCTTTAATCTTCTTAGATTGCTTCCTTTTGATATTTACTCGACCTTAAAAGAGAACAAGAAGGATAAAAACGCGTAATACTGGAGAAAAAGTATAATAAAGGAATGGAAAATAAGTATAGTATTCCTCGCCTGTGGAAGAAAAAGAAACGGCACTTTAATTTAACGAGATACCCTTCTTCCTTTTCCGACGAATTGTTTATTTATCGTTTAGATCTTACAAAAGAACATATAATACATATTATGGGCTTGACAGTGAATCGATGAGTAGTAGACGATTTATTGAAAAATCTTAGAACTTATACGTACGTACACCTAACCACGCTCGTGCGTCGGCTTAAAAATTAGAATCACTCGGTCGCGCAAGGAAAAACCGGTACGATGAGTCACGCAGCTCCAGGATACAGTTTAATAATAATTATAAGTGATATTTAATTGTCGCAGTGACACACGTGAAACAGAGAGCCGTATACATACATACAAACATACATACATACGTACGATTGCGAGTTCTCTTTTCCTCAAATACGAACAACAATTGTAATTCTTATGCGCGACGGTTTATATTTAACTTTAGAACGAAAATTACAGAATTAATCGGCAAATATACCATTCGAATTAAATGTACGATTTACGATTTAGCCTAAGAACGAAGAACCATTTGTATTTCTCCTATTCTCTATTAGACCGGGCATTCGTAGCACAAAAAATGGAACAATTTTTTACAGTCTGCCACTGATAGGGGAAATATTTACAGCCACAAGCTGTAGATAGATGTACTTAAAAATCTTCGTTACGTGTTAATGCATACTTAAACATTAACTTTAGTTAGCAAAAAGAACGTAGTTTCTTGAAACAACTTTCAAACAGTCTGCCTTGTGAAATTTCGTCAACTTTACGCTAACATTAGCCTAAATTGAGCTTGGCAGATTGTAAAAAATTGTTCTTAGACGATTGTTCTTATACGATTTAATTGCTAACTAACATAAGTACGCTTTATTCTTGTACTGGAGAAAACCATCTGCCAATAAGCTTTTCATGGATTGCGCAATCTTGCCTTGTGCTCAAATAAATGGCAGACTGTTTGAAAGTTGTTTCAAGAATCTACGTTCTTTTTGCTAACTAAAGTTAATGTTTAAGTATGCATTAACACGTAACGAAGATTTTTAAGTACATCTATCTACAGCTTGTGGCTGTAAATATTTCCCCTATCAATGGCAGACTGTAAAAAATTGTTCCATTTTTTGTGTTACGAGCGCCCGGNCCCAGGTGCAGTGCGTAATAGTCCGGGCGCTCGTAACACAAAAAATGGAACAATTTTTTACAGTCTGCCATTGATAGGGGAAATATTTACAGCCACAAGCTGTAGATAGATGTACTTAAAAATCTTCGTTACGTGTTAATGCATACTTAAACATTAACTTTAGTTAGCAAAAAGAACGTAGTTTCTTGAAACAACTTTCAAACAGTCTGCCTTGTGAAATTTCGTCAACTTTACGCTAACATTAGCCTAAATTGAGCTTGGCAGATTGTAAAAAATTGTTCTTAGACGATTGTTCTTATACGATTTAATTGCTAACTAACATAAGTACGCTTTATTCTTGTACTGGAGAAAACCATCTGCCAATAAGCTTTTCATGGATTGCGCAATCTTGCCTTGTGCTCAAATAAATGGCAGACTGTTTGAAAGTTGTTTCAAGAAACTACTTTCTTTTTGCTAACTAAAGTTAATGTTTAAGTATGCATTAACACGTAACGAAGATTTTTAAGTACATCTATCTACAGCTTGTGGCTGTAAATATTTCCTCTATCAATGGCAGACTGTAAAAAATTGTTCCATTTTTTGTGTTACGAGCGCCCGGACTATATTGGAACGAGTGCTAAAGTGTTCGATCGGTTTGAACGACGTTGCAATTATACGGTTTGTTATTACGTCGACGAATTGAATGAAGATTACACGAGTTCGTAGAATGGCCACGATAAAACTTTAGCACTCGATCGAACCATAGTCGACTATATTTAATTAATATATGTCTCTCGCGAGTAAACCTATCCTCGTGTCCCAATTGTCCGAACTGTGCGGGCAGGTAGACCAATGAAATACATTTGATACGTGTGTTTTCCGTTCCCAGAAACGATCTATAAAATATCACATTTTCAGCCTTCATCGAATTTCACGAGTCACAGGAATTTTTTCAAATTGACCTACTGTCATATTGGATTTCACGAGCTCGACTCCAAGTAGCTAAAGCTGAACGTTTGATACTGTAAGGGTAGTCACACTACCCTTGAAACGGTTCACGTGTCAAATATTTTTCGTTGTTATAAACGGGGATTCTGTTGGGGACAGATTTACTCGTTAGTTTTTTCCTCTCTCGAGCATCGAGTTCTGTCAACGATTCAATTATTAAGACGATAAATCCTGTTTTTTTTTAAAGGTGATCAATCCGATTCTGTTTAACGATCTTTCCTAACGACTAACACCGAACTTTCCTTATCTTTGGTTTATCTACGAGCTTAATATTTTCCAGAGAATGTAACGTGTGTGTTATACGTGTGTCGAGTGTGAATGTACGAGAATGAGAGAGAGGGAGGCGGATAAACGGATTTTTATTCATTTTCATTTAGTGAAAATCGTACTTAATTAAGCCTAGCTCATAAGATAACGACTTCTTTCTTTCTTTTTTTTTTGGTTTTCCTGTTAATTATTCTATGTTCGTAGAACACTGTTTCATCCTCGATTCAACGCACACGGTGAAAGCGTCATGGGAACATTGGCTATCGGTGCGGACTTCCGTTCATTTATTTATCATTTATTTATTTATTTATTTATTTATTTATTTATTTATTTATTTATTTATTCTTTAAACGAATAACGTGGCGCACGCGATAACCCCGTTTTGCGTTTAGGTACACTTCCATTCCCTCTCTGCTTTTTCCATATTAATACTAGAGTTAATCGTCTTAATCTATTTTTGTACGCGTGTGCGCGTCTCGATTGACAACAGACGTCGTGCCACAAAATGACGTCGTGCAGCTCGCTTGGACGACGATGTACGACGAAGTCGACGACGACGATCTCGAACGATTCGGTAATAATTATAATAATAATAATAATAATCAGTCTTTTTCGGTGCACAAAGTGAAAAACGTTACGTTTTAATTATCCAGTTCAGACTATTTAATGCAAATGATTTGAGAATGAAACTCGAGGCTTCGATGCGAAATCACTTGCAATTTACCCAAATTTTGCCCGCCGCAGGAAATCCCGTTCGGAACGTATTTTGCATTCAATCTTAGTCGGGCAAATCCTGCAATCCTTTCGTTACCTGGCTAGCTTCAATTCCTCGTCTCAATCTCAAGACCGTCCGTTCTAAAACAAACCATTCCCTCTTCCTCTCCCGTCTCTCTCTCTCTCTCTCTCTCTCTTTGACGAGATTAAGTGTTATGAAATTATCAAATCGGTCAAAAAACTGCATCGATTCGTGTGAAAGAGTTGTTTTATGTTACATTGGTTCCATCGAATGTCGTGCGATTCGCAATCTTCATTGAACTTAGACGGTACGCTTATACTAAATCACGCGTGTACCTCGCGGTTCCGGGAAAGTTCGGCCATTAATGATACCTCGTTCATATCAGCGAGACCGTTTTTAATAACTGATATTTTAATAACAAGGCGTTTCGTAAAATTGACACATATTTTATTCACTCACACGAGCAGCGAAATTTAATCGAACAGTTTCCATTATTCAGAGATCTCGTTGTCCAGAACTGATTAATTTTCCGACGAGTCCATACATGAAATTTCGTTCCATTCATGTTTGTGGATTACGTAATCATTAATTACTCGAGTACTGAATTTTATTTCATATCCTTTAAAAACTTTTAATCAGCATTGTCAATTTTAATCTGTACAAAATTACAAAATTTCTCTCTCTCTCTCTCTCTCTCTCACTCGTTCGTTCCCACACAAAAACCCTTTTACCTAAATCATTTCGCCTCGGAGACAGAAAAAAGGATTCTCTCTGAAAAATTTTCTTATCGCGACTCCATTCCATTTTCTCTCAGCGATAACGTGAGACGGGATTGAAGTTTAAACGAGTACAGTTTCCTCCCATCGACACGTCGACCATCGCCTCCAAGCTCATTTTGCAATCCGACCATTAATATACTATATGTCGCGATACTATATATATATTATATATGATAACGCATATACTATGACAAACAATCTCAACATCATCGATAATTCTGCATTTATCTACTTTCTTTCTCGTCTCTCTTTTCCTCTAGATCGCGCAGGGCAAGCGATACTCCACGTTATCAATTCGATCCGGTTCACCCATTCTGCTTTGGTGGACGCCACCTTGTCGTCGTTACGATGAAAATCAGGAAAAATTTACTGACTGACCTTAACCCTTTCACACTATGCGGTTTTTCAAACGAATCGATAATAATCAAAAGCAACGTTTACATATTTTTGAATTATCAATACACATTTTTAAGTTCAGGCTGTACAGTCTCTGCCNGATAGAAGACATTTCAATCATTGAATATCGGATAGTGAATTATTACAAAAACGATCTCTCGGCTATGTATTTTAAGAATAAACTCGTTCCTCCTGTTCCATCGTGACTAGCTTCGATTCTAATCGAACGAAGGGCACCCTGTCGGGTGGATCTGGTGCGTTGCCGAAGGTAGACCGATCCACGCGCGATAAGACCGGCGCGATTGCACAGGGAATTGACTAAGCTTCGCCGTGGACCAAGTTTCGCTCCACTCGTCCAACTTCCGAGAGCCTCGCGAGGACGCAGCGAGCATACCCGGCCAGAAAATTGCCAACTCGTGGAAACAATCTTTAATAGCCGCATCTGTACACACCGTCTGTTTCAATCCACTATTGCAAGAAATCACTTTGAAACGAGCTAGACCGTGGATTTTTGTACAAACTGAAATCTTTTGATGACTGAGTGGAATCGCGGTGGGAACCAGTCGATTTTTAACCCTTTGCACTCGAGCGGTGCGAAAACTAATTGCAAACTGTAATATTTAACACTAGATTGCCCAAGGA
>NW_017175646.1:0-328 GCF_001652005.2 Ceratina calcarata | reverse complement strand
GAATTTTATTTCATATCCTTTAAAAACTTTTAATCAGCATTGTCAATTTTAATCTGTACAAAATTACACCGTTGTTCGCGATCGGAACTAATTGCTACGATAAGTTAACAGCTAAGGGATGGCACTGAGGTTCGAGAAGCGAAACAGAGGTACTTTACATGCACAGCTTTTCTATCATACAATAAGAAACGACTTTCACTTATACTACAAAATAATCGCTCCTCCCTTCTAACGAGAGTACAAAATCAGTGCTGGTTCGTTTCGTCGAAAACGCAATAAGGTAAAGGAGGTAGTACCTGGACACTTTTGAACATAAATTTTTTATAAT
>NW_017175645.1:0-201 GCF_001652005.2 Ceratina calcarata | reverse complement strand
TTCGCGACCCAATTTTACTTCTGCCGACTGACTGACTCGCGAGTGAATAGCAGTCATCTCCGCCAGTAATAATGATAATAATACCTTTTCCTCGCAAACGGCAACGATAGTAGTGATAGTAGTAGCAGTAATGATTGCGTTAATGTTAATATTGAACGGTGATGCGCGGTCACGTCCCCGACGCTACAAGCGAGTCAATGG
>NW_017175644.1:0-201 GCF_001652005.2 Ceratina calcarata | reverse complement strand
GTAGATAATGATGAAAATTCTGTAACCAACGAAACTCGCGAAAATAAAATAGATGAGAGTCCGAAATTTAAAAAGAGTCCAAAGAGTGTGAATAGTAGAAAAACCAGTAGCGATGAAGAAGTATTCGAGGACTGTGATGAAAAAGAAGCTGAATTAAGAAGGTCAGCGCGAGATAGAAAGATACCAGAGCGTTATGGTGTA
>NW_017175643.1:0-201 GCF_001652005.2 Ceratina calcarata | reverse complement strand
TCGATGGACGATAGTTAATTCCGATTAGTGGGACGTAATTAATTAGAATAGATTGTGTGTGAACTCACACGATGGAAATATCGAGCGCTATCAATTTGCGAAGTTATTCATTCTTTTTTATCGTCGCACGGTGTTTTACTTTGTTAACATCGTCAATGTTTGCGGTGATACTCCTTTTGTTTTGCTTGTTGAGAGATTGAA
>NW_017175642.1:0-201 GCF_001652005.2 Ceratina calcarata | reverse complement strand
GTAGTATAGAACATACATTTTTATATCATCTTTTTTTTATTTAATACCACAGGTTGTTGGAAACAGTCCGGGGAACAGAAATGTGAAACAACAGAATGTATTGCTCTTCAACGTTCTACTAAAGCATTAAATAATACAAAATTTTGTTGTTGCCATGGGGATTACTGTAATCTCAATATTAATAGTACTAATATCATATAC
>NW_017175641.1:0-201 GCF_001652005.2 Ceratina calcarata | reverse complement strand
GTATTTACTAAATAACAATTCCTCCGCAGTTAATTTTATCTTCAAGATCAAATAGGCAACGAACGGGAACTATTAATTTATGATTTTTATTTTGATTAAATATAACGTTGACATTAATGCGAGTAAATTCAGTGCGTTGTCACGTTCATGCATAATTTACAGTCGTTTACATATTGAAGCCGTAAATTATCCATCATGTCG
>NW_017175640.1:0-201 GCF_001652005.2 Ceratina calcarata | reverse complement strand
CTCTCTCTCTCTCTCTCTCTCTCTCTCGTTGATTCGTTGCTTGCAAAAGTCTCGAAGAGTCTCGCGACAAAAGACAATTTTCATGTATCGAAAGGGGAAAGCAATTATTCCCTTGATTAACGCTGTTCGGCAAAGTGTTTCTGAACACCGTCTTGCCGCCGACAGAGGAAATTTTCGGAAATATTTAGGCGTGTTCACGCT
>NW_017175639.1:0-201 GCF_001652005.2 Ceratina calcarata | reverse complement strand
TTATATCTAAAAATAAATATTTCACGTTACGTTTTATGATCTCAAACTGTCGGTGCATAAAATTAGCAATTTGTGATTCACACGAAATTCTCATTTCCAATCTGCTTTATTCACTTCACGCGGGAACTTTGAAATCTCTTGAGACAGGCTAAGAAAACTGATCTTGCTCACACTTCATTCTATCGGCGAAGTTAGGGCATT
>NW_017175638.1:0-201 GCF_001652005.2 Ceratina calcarata | reverse complement strand
CACAACACAGAGAATCAAAAGCCGAAAGAACGTCGCCGCCTTCGGTAAGCTCTATTCCTGACGTCATAAAAAAAATTATAATGAATATTTCAATAAAACGCCCGCCCTGAGAGAGTCACGAGATTATGCTCGTCGATGTTTATGATTTTTTCGGCGTCTCTTTATACTTAAGTACGTCCTCCTTTAAAAAACGATACTCCA
>NW_017175637.1:0-201 GCF_001652005.2 Ceratina calcarata | reverse complement strand
TCTATCCTGCCTTATTCATAGTCCGGTCTGTTGCTTGCCTATAGTGGGTAAGTTCCGTTGCTTCCGTTATAGTTTCTTCCAATTGGTTACTGTTAAAATCTCCTCCCACTATGATTGGGGAATCTGTTCTTTCCTTAATATCCATGATCATTTCTCCAAGACTTCTTATTATTTGATCATTCCCTCTATCAATGTATGTGT
>NW_017175636.1:0-201 GCF_001652005.2 Ceratina calcarata | reverse complement strand
GCGGTTGCATTGACGGTAACGCCTCGAAATATGCCCGCAAACGCGGATCCTCTCGTTGATGATACGCAATACGCATGAATAACCCTTTTATATCGCTCGATAGCGCCCGGACTAACGCGGATAACATGGATAGGCCGTTTTCTCGCGATTCGTACCCTTCATACAACCGGCTCAGACAATCCGCGACGCGATTATCTTTCC
>NW_017175635.1:0-1052 GCF_001652005.2 Ceratina calcarata | reverse complement strand
TTATTTAAATTCATTGAAAGATTTCAAAAAGTGAAGAATAATTAATTAGGTAAACCTGTGAGATAAAAACGAAGGATAACTAGGCAAAAGACTTGTAACGCAACTGATTTTCGGATTATATAATAATATTTATGTTTTTTTAATTTTCGCATTTTTCGTGATATCATTGCGAGTGTATTAAATTGTCGTCAGTACATGGACGCATTCGTCTCTTCACCTTAAATAAGAAGTTCGAAATTAACGTTTGTGCGGTTTCATTTTCATCCGAGGAAAGAGACAAATACGATAGTAATAGTTTCGTTGACGAAAAACCAAAAATAAGGAAGTCCTTTAATGTTTGCCGAATGCCTCGAATCTCAATCGCTCTTTCTTTTTCACGTTCCCATTCTTTTCTACGCTCCGAATACTATTGTAAGGGTGACTCAAAGAGTTCCGGACCAACTTTCTACGGATACGAGACATACGTAGCTCTAAGTCCAAGTAGCAGCGACGCATGGGAAGCATTAGAGATAGATATACAGGGTGTCTCACGCAACTGGAACAGGCTCTAGCTCTTAAACGTTTAGGAATAGATGAAAATGTTATGAGGGAAGGGTAAATGGTATCAGACGCTGCATAATATGTAGCTATGTTTATGCACTTTTATGCATCGATGCATCAGAAAAATGCAACTGCACTTTTTTTCTAAATGGAGACCTATATTTTTGACCACATCAGTCGATGCAGTTTCTTGTGCCCTACAAAAAAGTATTGACATACTTATGCCCTAAAATTATTCTTTTTTAAGTTATCGAAGCTTTAAATTCTCTGAATAATTTCGGTATCTCGGCATGTTCACCTTATGATTGATGATAGATCTATTATATGATATTATGATATGATTTATTTCTTGATTATTGTTGCAATCTATAACCACATATGCATGCATACATCGACTGTCATTTATGAATTGTCCAATAAAAAAAAAATATACGTGTTCGGATCTCGAAGACTCAGAGTTTCGGAAAGAGCAAGCATTTTATAAACGGGAACCTTACTGTTGCGTCGACCTA
>NW_017175634.1:0-201 GCF_001652005.2 Ceratina calcarata | reverse complement strand
TTTCAAACACTGTTAATTCTCCTTCGGATTGAAGGGGCAGTTCGATGTCTTCTTCGCCATCCTCTATGAGTCCAATATCGTTCCTATTGAATCTTTCTTCCAATTTTTTCATACCCTTCTCTATTGCTGCTACTTTGTGTGAAATTTCAGTTAATTTACTGATGACGAATGTTTGAAACTCACCTATAACAACAAAAAACG
>NW_017175633.1:0-201 GCF_001652005.2 Ceratina calcarata | reverse complement strand
GGAAGAAACCCGTTGCGCAGCACCGCTTACCGAGCATCGTCCAGCTGACGATCGGCATGCTGTGAAAGCAGTACCGCGAATTCGGCCTCAACAGAACTGGCGATCAACTGCTGGGCATCCGCGCGAAGAAGGTCATGGAGTGGATTAGTGGCTACAAGTGCTACAGGCAAGGCCTGTAAGGTAGACTGAACCATGGCGTAT
>NW_017175632.1:0-201 GCF_001652005.2 Ceratina calcarata | reverse complement strand
ATTGTTCGAAGAAGAAAATCATCTTTTTGAAAAAACGAGTGTATGCTCTGCACGGTAGTGAACATTTACCACTTTCTATTCTCGACACGGAAGCAATTTGAACATCTCCTGTTCTCTTAATTGCTTCTCTATTCACGTATTCATTGCTATTACTTGGATAGCTGATTTCATACCTTATGTATGAAATATCCGTATCTTCGG
>NW_017175631.1:0-201 GCF_001652005.2 Ceratina calcarata | reverse complement strand
ATACAAAAAGTTCCACTTATTTCAACGTAGCCACGGGAAACACAAGTTGTATAGATCTTTCGATCTGCACACCTGATATTACAGATATAACTGAGTGGCAGGTTTCTGATGAACTATTTGATAGCGACCATTTCCCAATTTTTATCAATCTGGAACATAACTTAAATCCTACTCCTATCCACGTTCCTAGATGGAAATACC
>NW_017175630.1:0-201 GCF_001652005.2 Ceratina calcarata | reverse complement strand
GTAAGAGCTTTTCAAGTATTCGTATTATGTTTCACAGGAATTTAGAAATTCCGTGGATTTTCCTGGCTCGCGTGATCCTACAGAGTTATAAGAAAAAGAACAGAGGTGGTACAATATGTCTTCGATAAATCTGAAAAAATGAATGAGTGAATTCTTTATTCCCAATGCTAAGGAAGCACCGGAACAATTAGTGCGACATTG
>NW_017175629.1:0-201 GCF_001652005.2 Ceratina calcarata | reverse complement strand
GTGGAATCACAACGGATTCCCTCAACGACATTTGCCTATCATTCGAGGCATAATTGTCAGTTAACTGGACGACATATGCCGACCGTATCGAGACATAATTCCCAGACAACTTGAACGTCACTTGCCGACCGATTCGAGGCATGGTTTTCTGTGCAGCTCGACGTCATTTGCCGAACGAATCGAGGCATTTTGACATGAGCT
>NW_017175628.1:0-201 GCF_001652005.2 Ceratina calcarata | reverse complement strand
AGTTCGCGCAGCAATACTAATTATGAAATGTAAGAAGTGAAATATAAATGCTGTACCTTGCTCTTCATTCCTAAAATATCTTTTTAAAGAAAGACTAATAAGCTCACTGGTGAAATATGATAAATGTAGATATATTTTTTATTTACGTGATCGCAGACCTTTCGTTAAAAAAAGATGCTATGTATAATAAATTTCAAATTA
>NW_017175627.1:0-201 GCF_001652005.2 Ceratina calcarata | reverse complement strand
GTTGAGACAGTATTGCGAGGGGTTGGCGGAGTCTCCGCGGTCACATTTTGCACTAAGAAGGTCAATCTATTGACTAAGGGTAACGGCATGTCCTTCAGTTTAAATTATGTGTTTGTCGTTTACGATTTAGCGTTACCTTCTCAGTGTGTGAGCCAGGAAATTGTTGAATTGTGTAAGCAGAAAACGGGGATTGAAACCGAG
>NW_017175626.1:0-201 GCF_001652005.2 Ceratina calcarata | reverse complement strand
TATTATTATTATTATAATATCTACGAGGCAAGTCGAGTTATCGTGTAATAAGTCTGTCTTGTTTTTTCGATACTCGATCTGGCATCGATACTGTTGGATTTTAATATAATTTTCACGGATAAAAATTATGTTAAAATCTAGTAAAACAATATCGAATTTGCTACCATTCTCCGGTGTTCTCCCCGACGAGTGGTAGTAATG
>NW_017175625.1:0-201 GCF_001652005.2 Ceratina calcarata | reverse complement strand
TCTTTTTCTCAATAGATTAATTATAAACAAATGATAGCCATACGTAAATGATTTTAGGATGTATTTTCAAGAGTTTATTACCGTTTTTTCTGGGTTATTTTTTAGATCAAAGTCAAGTTTATTTTCTCAAAATATCAAAAAATGCTTCAAATGAAAGTTGTAGGCACTGACATCCTCTACAAGACAAAATCCTATGAATTT
>NW_017175624.1:0-1053 GCF_001652005.2 Ceratina calcarata | reverse complement strand
CAATCAACACCGTTGATTCAATTAATGTGAAGAAAGTACTCTATTTTCTATAAGACAATAAAATTCATAGTAATAGGAGATATAAAAGTTGCTTTTTTGTGTGAAAATCTATGAAATAAAATAGGCTGTTTTATAATTTTTTGGAAATATGTGCCTAATATAAATATGCACTTATGCAAACTTAACTTCACGAGAAAAGCATATTATGTAGAATGGAACCTAAATACTACTATATCGGATGATAGGTGGATGAAATTCGTAATTTCGTTTTTACGCTCGTCCCTAGCTTATCCTGCGACGATCTTCCCGACTCGAGGCACCTTTCGAGCTATCCTCAAAGTATATCTACATAATAGTAAATTTGGGAGCACCTCGGGCGATGATCAATATCGCACTACTGTCGAAACGAGTTAACCACCTCGACTACGAAGTATCTATGCGATTATCTTAACAATACGTATAATATGTGAGCCAAATTAGCAATTAATTTCAAATTTTCTGCATTTTCACAGTTAAATTGGATCAGACTGTGAGACAGCCTATAGTATATAGGATAGTGTGAGTGATATTAAGAGAACGAAAGGATGAGAGAGAAAATTTTTATTAGGGAGACAGAGCATGATATTCTCTTCTTTTAGAGAGCAAAGAACAAAGGGAAAGGGAGTATTAATTATACCGTGAAATAAGCCACTTTCAAGTAAACCGAAATATTATGCAAGAATATTGGAATCAACGAAGTAAACGTTGAAATAGTATTGGGTTAAGTAAAAAGTTTTCGTGGCAACCAAATTAAAAGCCAATCTTTACCCGTCCTTTTCAAACTGTTTTAAGTTAACTTTATTATTCCGGAATTTCATCCTACGGGAATTTTGCTGGTTTCTGGGCAAAAACTCTTCTTGTGTTCCTTTTGCAACTTTTCATTGATACGTAATACAGAATAACAAGGATGAAAACAAAATATGTTAGTTTGCAGCAGGGATGTGCAATCAGAGTCGGAGTTTGGAAGAAATTTTTGAATGCTTGCTTTAATTAATATTTAATCAATTAAAATAT
>NW_017175623.1:0-201 GCF_001652005.2 Ceratina calcarata | reverse complement strand
GTTTTCTCCCACTTAAATAGATCAAATGTTAAAAATTAACTTACTTTGTACCAATAGATAATCAAGGTTTCAATATGAAATAAACACGTAAAAGAACGTTGCCATTTATTTCTTTACCATCCCTTAGTAGTAAAAAAATTTAAAATATGTCATCCCCAAGAGGGAGAATTAATCAATAACTTCTTTGGCTCAGATGGCAGC
>NW_017175622.1:0-201 GCF_001652005.2 Ceratina calcarata | reverse complement strand
CTCTGTCAGATTGAGGCACGCGGTATCGACCCGAAGGTTCATACTTTATGACTCAATGAAGGAATGGCTATTCGTGAGTAATAATTTTTCGGGTCCGGTAGGTAGTATGGAAATGTCGTCGAAATGTACAACCTACCCAAGAAATTGGTAGTGAGCTTTTATGAAGGCAAAGTGCGGAGGGTTCGCTGCAATATAATGTAT
>NW_017175621.1:0-201 GCF_001652005.2 Ceratina calcarata | reverse complement strand
AACCTCGCCCGGAAAGACCCATTTTCGGCCCTTGGTGCACAAAGTACTATTTTGAACCAGTACTTGTGAAATAAAACAGACTGATTTACAATATTTTCATAGTAATCATCTGTATTTTATTTAATAATTTCACAACATTTATTTGTTATTTTATATAAAACAGTTTAGGACGGGGAAGTAAATGGGTCTCTTATCTATATG
>NW_017175620.1:0-201 GCF_001652005.2 Ceratina calcarata | reverse complement strand
CGACGGCGTACATCCACGCGGATGTGCTGGATGGGGGACTGGGAATTCCCTCACTCCGGTGGACAGCACCGCTACAGAGACTGGGGAGACTAGGATCCATCAGACACAGCCATGACGACCTGGCCAACACACAGATGGACGTCTACCTGGATGAGGAAATCTCAAAGTGCGAACGCCGCCTCAACGACCACGTATCCTAAA
>NW_017175619.1:0-201 GCF_001652005.2 Ceratina calcarata | reverse complement strand
CGACTAGCAGCTGGATTAAAACACACCGTTCCAGCTCTGCTTCCTTTGCCCGACCAAGAGAAACGTGTAGTAAATCCCTTGGGAATATGGTTGACCAATTGCGATATTAGATTTTGATACTCCTAAAATTGGCTGTACTTCCGAAGAGCCCCGTTCTTCGAATTGGCTGTAACTTTGAAAATAGGTTCTTTTTTGATAAAA
>NW_017175618.1:0-201 GCF_001652005.2 Ceratina calcarata | reverse complement strand
CTTGAAAAATTGAAAATACTGCACTACTCCACGATAACTCTAATCCCGGTCCTTGTCTTTTTCTATTTCTTTACGATGATTTATTCCTGAACATAGTTAACATCTAATGTTTTTTTGTCATCTTTCCTTTTTCCCCTGCAATGTCGAGAGAGTGAGGTCTTAGACCGAAAGTTAATGTATCTCGAAACATGGAAATAAATT
>NW_017175617.1:0-201 GCF_001652005.2 Ceratina calcarata | reverse complement strand
GTTTTCTCCTTTTTTCGTTTTGTTTTGTTTCGCAGACAGGCGAAATATTTTTTTTTCCCCAGTTTCATTGGGATAATTCACCGTTACGAGAGGATGCTGGGTAAACGTCCGAAGAACGCTTTTATGCGAAATTACAGATATACGATACGGAACGGAAAAGTCGCGGGATCGTGTGACGAAACGCTGTATTATACCAAGAGT
>NW_017175616.1:0-201 GCF_001652005.2 Ceratina calcarata | reverse complement strand
GCATTTCTGGTATCGATTCAAAACTTTTTAAGACACATGAGAGGATTATTGGTCCTGTCATAGAGTACGTTGTGAAGGAAAGCTGTTCAGAGGCAGCTGAAATGAAAAGACTCTTGACATTAGTAAACAGAAGAATTGAAAAAGTTGTTGTGAGTTTAATGAAGTATAATATAGTACTCGGTTCGCTCTATCAAATTAAAA
>NW_017175615.1:0-201 GCF_001652005.2 Ceratina calcarata | reverse complement strand
TGCTCAGACATCACCCTCGCCCGGAAAGTCCCACTTTCGGCCCTTGGTGCACAATGTACTATTTATATTCAACCAGTTAAGGGGGTAGACTCCGATGCCAGCGCGATAAGACGCGGTAGACTGTCAACGTTACCCACAAAATTAGTCAAAAATATGGGTTTACGATTCCACACTTTTCGTCCTTATATGAGAATATTTTTT
>NW_017175614.1:0-201 GCF_001652005.2 Ceratina calcarata | reverse complement strand
TTTCAAACACTGTTAATTCTCCTTCGGATTGAAGGGGCAGTTCGATGTCTTCTTCTCCATCCTCTATGAGTCCAATATCGTTCCTATTGAAACTTTCTTCCAATTTTTTCATACCCTTCTCTATTGCTGCTACTTTGTGTGAAATGTCAGTTAATTTACTGATGACGAATGTTTGAAACTCACCTATAACAACAAAAAACG
>NW_017175613.1:0-1054 GCF_001652005.2 Ceratina calcarata | reverse complement strand
TTGAGTCTTGTAGCGTATATTACATTATGGAATCATGCATATCAACGTTGAAAAGTACTAAAACCACATTTTGTTGTACTTACCTCGTATATTTATCATGTTGGAATTATAGAAACATACGTTAATGAATGGAAATTAGGACGTGAGGAATTGAGACACTTACCTTAGTGTTTATTAATTTCGTCGCAGGACATTAGTCGCATTCACATCGCACGCGACCTGCAAACACTGCCCCGGGTTCTCTCGCTACTAATGAAATCGAATGAAAGTTCGCGATCGGCCGGCCAAAAATTACGCCGCTCCGTGACCGAAATTACAGTGATTACACGCGTACGTCGCGGCACGGCTCAGCGTGTCGGCTCAGTCCCTCAGGCTGGGATGCCCTGATTCGAAGGGAGTACGCGAGCCACCCCATCCCATTTTATCGATCGCGTCGCGCAATAGTTTGCCCAACGATTATTATAATATCCATGGATTGAAACGGTGTTTCGGCTAAGTCGCTTAGCCATGTTATATGTACACACATACATTCTCCGTTTATGTAATCCAGTTACGTAAAAAATAAATCGTTCCATTGGAAGCTTCAAACATTAGAATAACGTCGTCTATTGAATTAATTCAAGAGCTTTGATTGTAAATCACAAACCGCGTAATAAATACGGAATTGAAATTATCGATATCTTAATTAAATTCCTTTATTATTGTCTTTATTATTATTTAAGTAGACTTCATACAAAAATTAAATGTGTCGAAAATATTAAAGAATACATATGATACATAAAACTGTACGAAATATTAAATATTGCAATGCCCCAATGATGAAAGCAATTTCTACCTGAAATGCAGTTTTTAACTGACTATAAATGTCTTCACATAAAAATTCACAGACTATTGACAGGATAAACATGATCATGGACCGCGTGGTTATAACCGATTAATTCAAATTACCTGCGCGTAAATTAGCCCGAATTTTCTTCCGCGAACGTGGTTGGAAATCGGATCGTGACCAGGCGTGTCATTGAATCGGGCTAAACAAATTAGCGTGATCACCGCA
>NW_017175612.1:0-201 GCF_001652005.2 Ceratina calcarata | reverse complement strand
GGATCATAGATCTTTTATATTAAACTTCTCTTTCCCAATCTCGTGAAAAATATACACAGGGTCTTTCGGAATGCACGACTTCTTCCATTAACAACTTTATTAATAGCGATTGGAGAAATTTCTAACTTAGTTTTAGCCTCGTTCACACTCCCAGTTGGAAATTGGGCATTCTGGGACATCCTGTATATTTAAAACACCATG
>NW_017175611.1:0-201 GCF_001652005.2 Ceratina calcarata | reverse complement strand
CAAAGATCTATGTTATACATAACCTAAAACATAACTTACTAGGGAAACCCGAGATAATGGGTTTTGGTTTAATTGGTCAAGTCAATAATGTAATGCAGAATTCGGTCGCTTGTAAAGTCAACGTGAAAAAGGAATTCCCGCGAGTCTTCAGAGGACTGGGTCTACTCAAAAAGAAAATTAAGATACATTTGAGAGATGGAG
>NW_017175610.1:0-201 GCF_001652005.2 Ceratina calcarata | reverse complement strand
CGCCGAGTCGAGATCGGGACGACCGGAGACGACGCCGCCGTCGCTGAGGACAAAGTAATAGCTGAAGGAGGCACCCGACCGCCGGACGAGACGAATTCCGAGCGAGGTTACGGTGAGAGCGTCCGGAGGAAACAAGGAGCCTTTATACAATAAATCAGGTTTTTTTTTGAAAAGATTATTGTTCAATTTAATTACACGTAA
>NW_017175609.1:0-201 GCF_001652005.2 Ceratina calcarata | reverse complement strand
ATAAATCCTTGTCCTGAGTCAGGGGACAAATGCCTTGCTCGAGATTTACATTATTACCTTACTCGACGCTGAATTTTTCTGTCCAAAGATTTTTAGTATGCTATATTTAAAAAAAGAATTATAATATGGCCATGTAAATATATCTGTAGTTATACTTATTACATACGTACATATGTAAAATTTTCTAAGCCTCTTCAATGT
>NW_017175608.1:0-201 GCF_001652005.2 Ceratina calcarata | reverse complement strand
GACCTTCAAGTGTTCTAATAATGATTGCAAGCTTTCTATTTTTGTAGTTAATCGCCTTACTTTTTGGGCTAATACTTTATTTTTCTTTTTTGAATCTTTTACGTGCACGTGAACAATTGCATAACTGATATCGGAAATGAAATCTCCTCTGGTTAAATCGCCTATGTGACGTGGATTGTACATACGTTTATACGTTATTGT
>NW_017175607.1:0-201 GCF_001652005.2 Ceratina calcarata | reverse complement strand
ATTTCTTATCAGACAGAGATTTCAAAAATTATTACGAGGGAGACTAGCAGCGGTTTAACATAAACAAGAGATTAACAGAAAATAGATGATTTACGAACAAATATAATAAAAACCTAGAATGTTATATATTACATAGTTGAACGCGACGTCTGTAGCACTTGGCACTGAGACACTGCATTTATCGACTATACGTCTATAGAT
>NW_017175606.1:0-201 GCF_001652005.2 Ceratina calcarata | reverse complement strand
GGCCAGAACGAAGATACAGCTACTTAAAACGATTCCCGATCCACTCGGCACGCATGCACTAATTGAATTTTTATTATGCATTACCAACTTTCATTATAGTGACTAAATATCTCAAAGTACAACGATATTATAAATTTTTAAAGAGTACATTTATATTTGTGCGATCTCTAGCTATGATTTCAATCGTGGTTCATCAAAATC
>NW_017175605.1:0-201 GCF_001652005.2 Ceratina calcarata | reverse complement strand
GTTGTAGATATTATTTGTAATTCTGAGATAATAAATCAAAATTAAACTACTTGCCTCGTGGTTGATTTTGGACTCCTCGCAATCACCGCCACCAGTTAAGTCTTCTTTCTCGGGATCAATTTCCTGCAACGTTATTGTACATATGAAACAATTAATAAATAATAGATCAGATATATCAGATAAAATGACTCAATCAAAGGC
>NW_017175604.1:0-201 GCF_001652005.2 Ceratina calcarata | reverse complement strand
GACAGGAATTATCAAAAGTAAAATACTTCCTCTGTTCGAAAATATGATGTACATTTATAAGAAAATCTTAAATTAGCTAGAGTTTCGGAAGCAACTGACAATACTTATTATGTTGACAGGAGAGGGAAATTCATATAAAATTCCTCATATGAATAAGGCAAAACCTCGTCGTGAGGATCGATCAGCATAAAAGTGTATATG
>NW_017175603.1:0-201 GCF_001652005.2 Ceratina calcarata | reverse complement strand
AATTTAAAATTTTATCTAATGTAACGTCCTTAACTGAATCGTATTTTGTCCACAATGCGCCGCGATTCTCTACTTCTACAGCTATGTAAGTCCCTATATCTAATTTCAACTTTACGCTTCTACTGGATTCTTCGTTCATTTTGAACTAGCACTTTATACCTCAATATCTTTCACTCACCAGATTCTCTTCGCAACTGAAGG
>NW_017175602.1:0-1054 GCF_001652005.2 Ceratina calcarata | reverse complement strand
AAGTGTACGGTTGACTAATTGGACAAGTCCGGTAGTTCGTTGAACATTCGGGTCTCGTAGAAAAACGCGAGTAATCGTAATTTCGAGCAGCCAACCACGCGATAAATCACGCCAATAACGGTGTAATTAATGACGACTTATGGAGTATAGGAACCTGCTCTGTGTCCAAACTCGTAAGGCGTAATTCTCGGCCGGCACAGCAGCCGTAATCACTCGGCTCGGCGGTACTCGTTGCCTCTATAATTACACCTAACGCGGAAACTTAATTATCAAGAAAATAACCGGTGCCGGTTGCGATCGATCGGCCGCACGTTTTCTTTGCAACACCGATTTGCCCGCGCGGTTACACGCGAAGGAGAACAGCCGTATACGTGACTACGTGTGCCGCGTTCGAATTCCTGGCGAGTATGACCAGCGACGGGGCTATACTACTTGTGCGTGACACGGCCGCCGAATCAGATTAGAGTTGATTTATTTAACAGGGCGTTACTATTCACCGGATCATGCATTTTCAGAACGTTCCACCGTCCATCATTCTCTATTACACGCCGCCCGTTCCAACAGTGGAATCAATAAAGAAATTTTCAACGTGTATTAACATACAAATCGCACAATATGAACTATATTAGATCCCCTCGGAAATTCAGCGGCGCGGGTAAACTTAACACCGTTTTGACGTAAATTCGTCGTCACGCGAGTGCTTTTTTATTCGCAAGAACATTGTTGGGAATCGGTATTTTCCTTTGGTTTTTGTGCGGATTTACGTCTCGTCGTAGAACGAGAAGCATGGCGTAGCCGGCGATAATTGCTCGAGTATTATATGTACGGCGGACGCGAGGGCCAGTCCATAAGTCATCGTTAATTACGACGTTATTCTCCGAGTGATTTATCGCGTGTTTCGCGGCGGCTCTTGCGGCCTGCTGCTGCCATCGTCTAACGAGCACTATATTTCTTTCGACAACGCCGATGTAGATGTCAATGCGAATTGATCCCTGCTCCTCGTCTCGGATTATCCTCCATAATAGAGGCTATGTATCGTGATCATATAAGAATT
>NW_017175601.1:0-201 GCF_001652005.2 Ceratina calcarata | reverse complement strand
TTCATGCTGTTCAAATAAGAATAGTAACCAGATAAGGAAAACATAAAATACATAGAATAACCTACTCGGCAAAATGTGCAAAATGTCAAAAACAGCTTATTAAATCATCGGAGTACAAGAACTGGTTGAGTAAATAATGCACAAACGAAAAATCCCTCTTGTCCAAAGTAATCCAATGCAGATCTAAAAAAATCAAAATAT
>NW_017175600.1:0-201 GCF_001652005.2 Ceratina calcarata | reverse complement strand
GTTTTTGAAGCAATTGTTTCTGGAGCAAAAAGCGTTACACTTAATTCCTTTGTGAACTCCAAGCGTTTCACACGTGTGATATTGATAGAGCCATACTTATTTCTCAGTTTTGTTAATTGTATCTAACACTTCAGAGTTATCACCAAAGTTTTTTTTAAATAAAGAGAGTTTATATTTTGTTTGTTAAACATAAGAAATTAG
>NW_017175599.1:0-201 GCF_001652005.2 Ceratina calcarata | reverse complement strand
CGGCCTGTCTTCTGAATTGCTGTTAGGGTTATTGTTAAGAGTAGGTTTTAATTTGACTTTTTTGTAGTTTAGGAAGGTACGACAGTTGTTTGTACCCATTTTATGGTTGCTATCGAATTTGTTGTCTTGGCATAGTCTACAAATTTGTTTATCATTGTTGCAGGTGTTAGCAGGGTGTCCTTCATAACCGCATTTAAAACA
>NW_017175598.1:0-201 GCF_001652005.2 Ceratina calcarata | reverse complement strand
GCTCCTGCCCGCCTTGTATACTCGCGCTCTGATTCATCGAGAGTTTTTGTTAATATCTCGACTACCACGCATCGGACAACTTTTTTGCAAAGGAAAAAGTTGTTTACAATCACCATGGCTCCACCCCATTTCAAGGCCTAACACTGGTTCTGGGACACCCTGTATATCCTATAATATACCTAAGAATTCCACTCTGCAGGT
>NW_017175597.1:0-201 GCF_001652005.2 Ceratina calcarata | reverse complement strand
GCGAACGGTTCCTTGTTTGTATTTATCCGTTTATATATAAAGACGGAACGCGGTAATCGATTACGTACCGACGGTCCGAGGTGTTAAAAGGCGTTCCCGGCATTAGTACTGTCTTATTAAATAGTAATTATAAACAAGGAAACGGAGGTCTAGCCGGATAAGATGGCAAAATGTGCCCTTGAACGAAATTCAACTTGCAAT
>NW_017175596.1:0-201 GCF_001652005.2 Ceratina calcarata | reverse complement strand
TAAGATCTAAATTCTTATCACAATTATATAAAACAGTCGCACGAGTGTCCAACACTTGATAGAGTTTAGTGTTAGATTCATTAAATCTTTTTCCATGTAAAGGATAAATAGCGTATTGATCATAGTACGGATCTGATTGATTGTTTTGTGTCAAGAAAGCTACAGTCTTTGATGAATTCGATGTGATCTTATTTTCATTAT
>NW_017175595.1:0-201 GCF_001652005.2 Ceratina calcarata | reverse complement strand
TTCCCATATTCATACGTAGAGTAATTGATTGAATGTCATTAACCAGTATCTAATACGAACTACATAAGGAAAATACTATGCATTACTCAAATAGGCGTTTGTTTTTAGATACATAATTTACTATGTAATTTTCAATTTGTTTAATTTGTCAAAGTATATATCCTTCTATCAGTCATCCACACCTTGATCTCAAATAAACTT
>NW_017175594.1:0-201 GCF_001652005.2 Ceratina calcarata | reverse complement strand
TCTGATGACACGAAGTGCCATTCTTTTTTGTTCGGTGATTATTTCTTTAAGCAGGTGTTTGCTTTTTAATACTTTGTTTGCCCATATGTGATTGCCGTATAACGCCATCGAATTAAACGAATTGACATAGAGCCTCCGAATTTCTTCACGCGGGCCGCCCAGATTGGGGAGGATCTGGATGAGACTGTTGGTATATCCTCT
>NW_017175593.1:0-201 GCF_001652005.2 Ceratina calcarata | reverse complement strand
ATTCACGTCCTATTGGGGTGATACATCATTTTACGTAATTCTCAATATTTTTTAGGTTTAATGAGGTGAAGATATTAAATATTTCTATTTTATACATTTTGAATTCTACAAACAATGATTAGTGCGAGGGATTTTAGTTTATTTATGACTCGTAGTTCACCCGGGCGAAAACTTGCGGCAAGTGTTGCCTCGGTTCTTTAT
>NW_017175592.1:0-201 GCF_001652005.2 Ceratina calcarata | reverse complement strand
GTAGAAACGGAAGAAGTTTCGGTTGAAAGGTGTTTCTTTTGCCGTGCGTCTCATTCTCTAAATGGGTGCGAGCAATTTATGCTCTTGACGCCTCACGAGCGGTATAAATACGTCAAAACGAGCCAGCACTGCATCCTATGCTTGTTGTCCGAGCACTTGGCGAACGCTTGCCCATCGTCAAATCTGTGTCAGAAATGTGAT
>NW_017175591.1:0-1054 GCF_001652005.2 Ceratina calcarata | reverse complement strand
GGGATCTGGCCACTGCCAGATCGTTTCTCGGGTTCGATTATTGCCCGTGAAGCGGACCGTGGCTCTAGTAAGCACCGCTATCTTAGGGTATAGCGGGCTCTACCCGTGACTCTAACACCCGTATGGGCTTACCTAGTGGTAGCCTACGTAGTGGTAGCCGGGTGGACTTGAGTCGTTCTTGTCACTACACGTAGTGACGAGAGCTGAGGACCAGTGTTTGCGGAAGGCACGTCCTCACGACTCTAGGTTCCTTCCCTCAAACAGAAGTTTTGCAAAAATCACTTATTTCACTAAGTACGTTCGGGCCTCGTATTCCTATACCGACGGGAGCTCCCACACCGTCGGTTGACTCGATTACTTACTTGGTCGTGTGTCAGCAGCCTGCCACAGTAATCGAAGTGCTCGCTATGGGTTTGAAGCGGCCTTATTAAGGCGCGCGCCGTGATCGCGGTTGCAAGAAGGCCTCCCGGGCGGCGCCGCCTAGCGGCGACTCCGGGAGTTTCGCCGTGTCGGACGGGTGGCGCGGTTACGCGGGGACGGAGACGATATGCTCCGTCACAAACTTAATACTAATGGAAGGTAAAGAAATCGTAAACGGATATCGGGTAAAATATAATTTATTCAATAAAGCTTAGCCTATAATACAGGCCGGTCCCGTGGCGCTGCTTCGGGCGCGGGGTCCGGGTTGCCGTTGTCGGTCGGTCGTCGTGAGCTACGGAAGAGCAGTTGCGCGTTAGGGCTAACGGATCGTCGCGATATGCGTATGACGTACAAGAGAATCTGATGCTACACATATAATATGGCGGACGCAGACGGGTGATGAGTTATACGTGATGACAATGCTTATTTGCGATATTATGCTAAGTTACGGATACTATGCTATACTAGAGTTACGGCTACTATACTAGAGCGAGGGCTACTATACGGAAACGCGATTGTGCCGAGCGAGCGGAGTAGGTCTCTTGGCGTGTCTCTCAACGGGGAGGTTCCGAGCAGACGAACTACCTCGAAGCGACGTAAGTCCGTGTGCGTCCGCGGGAGCGGGAAGTCGATG
>NW_017175590.1:0-201 GCF_001652005.2 Ceratina calcarata | reverse complement strand
TCGGGTGGCTGGTAACTCCTCGACTGATTCTCCTGCCTCACGTCTTGCATTTGAGCACTCTGTAAAAATTTCAATTATGAAGGTATAATAAATGATTCTAAGATAAGTGAATTTTTTCAGAAATACTAAGAATGCTATTTAAGGATGTATTGGCTATACAATCAATCCCAAAAGTTTATGTACTTTAGAAAAACGCATTTG
>NW_017175589.1:0-201 GCF_001652005.2 Ceratina calcarata | reverse complement strand
AGAGTATTCTTCCGAAAGAGCCATTAGAACTGGTTTCCGTCGATTTCTACGGCCCGCTCCCTACAGCCAAGGGGAAATGCAAATACCTGGTAGTCTTCGAGGAGGTATTTTCAAAATATGTAAAATTGTATCCATTGCGACGCGCAACTACCGTAACGACGTTGGCGCGCTTAGAAAAGTCATTCATTCCCGAAGTGGGAA
>NW_017175588.1:0-201 GCF_001652005.2 Ceratina calcarata | reverse complement strand
TTATAATTAAGCGAAATTTATAATTAAAGAAAATAATTAAATTTTGAAAACTACTGTTCAAATTGCAGCAGAAATATGTCTCTTATAAATGCATAAAAAACAGCAGTCCACTGAGTGAAAATTATACTTCAAGTAACATATTAAATCAATAAGTAGAATTGCAATATACTATTAGATAATAAATCTGAAAAGGAGTAGAGG
>NW_017175587.1:0-201 GCF_001652005.2 Ceratina calcarata | reverse complement strand
CATATAGTATACACATCGACTTACATGCGCCTAAGCCGAAGGTACCTCGAAATCGACCAGAAATATGTCCCCAAATATACGCCAGAATTCCACTTTCCAGGTTGATTCTCGTATTGTTTCCAATGAAATACATCTCCTTCACGTGTTTGGAAGCAGAATTCATGTTTTGTTCATACATATGTAGTATACAAGTCGACTTAT
>NW_017175586.1:0-201 GCF_001652005.2 Ceratina calcarata | reverse complement strand
CTCACATTTATTACTTTTTAAGAAATATAGTAATAAAATGATAGATAATAAAAATTAAAATGTACATACAAGTAAAGACATGTTATTTCATTTTTATCGTAATTTTTATAATCGTAAGGCAATTAGAAGTAATGAAATAAATTAATTTTGAAAGATCGATTAGATAACAATTTTACGAGACGATGTAGTATAGTCTATATT
>NW_017175585.1:0-201 GCF_001652005.2 Ceratina calcarata | reverse complement strand
GCAATAGAATAACAATCTATTCCAATTCTAATTCCAATAATAATAACTTAAAATTAAAAAGTAAAAATTGATTGTTATTTTATTGCATCGGCAATTTGCATTAAATTTGAATTTTTATTCTATTGTATCGATAAATGACACAATATTCAGGTAAGCAAATGGTCAACGACAACCGAAAACGAATGAATGAATGAAGAAAAT
>NW_017175583.1:0-201 GCF_001652005.2 Ceratina calcarata | reverse complement strand
CAAAACTGCTTACAAGCACGACAGCCAGTATACGTCGCTACTTATTCTGAGCAAAACACTGTAGTTGCTACGTCTGCTACGAGACGGTTCAGAAAACACAGGCACAGCGCAGCGACCACCATAATCTTCTCATGTTGTCTCCACCCTTGCCGACCACGCGAATTCCTTGCAGCAGTGCTAACATCAGCAGGGCGGCATGCT
>NW_017175582.1:0-201 GCF_001652005.2 Ceratina calcarata | reverse complement strand
GACTAGCGTGGCCTACTCTTTGACACTTCTTGCATTGGAAGATGAGAGGCTTGCGAAGGAACTCCCATTTAATTCTTTGAAATGCTAACGTTTTTATTTTAAATAGGTCTTTGGTTATGCTGTCCGCTGTTACCTGAAGAAGCATGTGATACGCTTCAGGATTATTTTTATTGTAGGTAAATTTGCTCACGTTTACTATCG
>NW_017175581.1:0-201 GCF_001652005.2 Ceratina calcarata | reverse complement strand
CGTTTGTATTTCGATTTGGTATTGTGTAAAACTAAACCTGATTGTGAAATATTTTGTATATGAGATGTAAGTATTCGGTTAAAAGTATTTAATAAAGGACTTTTAAATTCTATTATTTATTTCATTCTTATTATAAACATTTTTACCTTCCCTATTTCCGTATTCATAAGATGTAAGGGGGTTGAAAACTGAAGGGAAGAA
>NW_017175580.1:0-1054 GCF_001652005.2 Ceratina calcarata | reverse complement strand
ATTTTTTTTATTCCAAGAATAACATAATTTTCTCAGAATCTCTGACAAACGTCTTTAATACGGATTCCAAGTATATATAATTTAATAATCACTGTTAACAAGTATAACTATATCAGAAATATCGCTGAGTACCTCAACACTGTAACGGAGCGCAAAAGTAAAATTATATTGGAGAACTCGATATCGTTTATCGATACTCGATATCGAACTCAGTAACAGTTGACAATCGAATGTAACCAAGTAAGCAAATGTGCAAAATGTGAATTCTGGTCGGCTTGAGGTGCTGATTTTATACTGAAGTACTGCCAGAGTCGGATAAATTGGAAAAATCGCAAAGAACTGCCCAGAGCTGGACCAGTCGGAAGTCGGAGCTGCTGACAGGTCCTTGCAATTTTGAAACATTTGGCGACCACATGCCGAAAATTCGAAGAGCCCAAACGGCTTGAGGGCTAAATGTCGTCGTAAATTGTCAGAGGAATACAATACATTTCTTTTTTTTTGGTTTCTGTATACATGTGAAGAAAGGATAGGCCTAGTACTTTACTTAATGTCCCTTCGTACTTCTTTTTACGTGAACGTCTTAAAATCTACGACCGTCGATAACAAACAGACTCGGTTCCTCATGTATACATTTACACTAGACGGAAGGGGTCAACAATTTTTAATAAAACGCGCAGCATTAAGAATGAAAAATGAAACACCGTGATTTTGGATAATTTCCTTGAAGAAGCAGTATCCATCAAGTAGAAATACGCCCCAAGATGGCCACTGTGGTAGATATAAATCCAGCGGAACCACTTTTTCTCGTTGATTTAAAATAATGGAAGTGTTGTAGTTGAACTCGGGAATTATTGTCCTGGAACAACAGCTTCTTGGTGCCATCTAGATGTTCTTCAAGTCTTCTTCTCTTTTCTATTCCGTTCGTTCTATTTTATTATAAATTTGCTCATTGACAAAATTAATTCCAATGAAATTGCAAAGTAAACCAAAGTTAAACAATGACGATATTTGATACTGTTAGATTATGACCTAACGGGGTCCGGAATTCGAGGAG
>NW_017175579.1:0-201 GCF_001652005.2 Ceratina calcarata | reverse complement strand
TGTTTTGAAGCAGAATTCATGTGTGCCTCATACATATGTAGTATACAAGTCGACTCATATGCATCTAAGCCGATGGTACGTAGAAAGAGACTGAACATATATCCTCAAATGTACCCCAGAAATCCACTTTCCAGGTTGATTTTCGAGTTGTTTCCGTTGGAATACATCTTGTTCACGTGTTTTGAAGCAGAATTCATGTGT
>NW_017175578.1:0-201 GCF_001652005.2 Ceratina calcarata | reverse complement strand
TACTACTCGCGAAAGGTACGCAATGATCTAAATTGTATGATGAACGAATACGGATCTGCCACTTTCTTTATTACCTTCAGTCCAGGTGAGTGGATGTGGTAGGAATTAGCTGCATATATTAGAAGAGTGAACGATTAGAACGATTCGCTGATCCTATATCGACTTCAAGATATATTCAAAATAAATGGAAAGCAATGTTAG
>NW_017175577.1:0-201 GCF_001652005.2 Ceratina calcarata | reverse complement strand
TTTGCTGAATAAGCTAGCAGCAAACAATAGATGTCTAACAATTTGCTGGAGTCCGGGACATGTCGGGATTCCAAGTAATGAGGAAGCTGACTGACTTGCTACAGAAGGGGTGAAACAGGTAAAACCAGGACAAGAACACTGGGTTGCGATATCCTTTACCACCTTTAAGCAGGAGGTAAAAAACTTTACTCTGAATAAATT
>NW_017175576.1:0-201 GCF_001652005.2 Ceratina calcarata | reverse complement strand
TTTTTTCGTTCATAAAACAGTGACATTCGCCGCAAATCGAGGGGGCGATACGACGGTCAAGTACGCCGATAAAGAGTCTACGATATTTTTTTATCACTCGAGGCTCCGTCAAAAAATCATCGACGTATCGAGTTGCCCTCTGGGAATTTGGAAGTGATAGAAAAATATTGAGAAAATTTATTAAGTCGATACAGAAATAAT
>NW_017175575.1:0-201 GCF_001652005.2 Ceratina calcarata | reverse complement strand
TTATGTGGTACGTGAGGTGAATATGGATAGGAAATACGATACCGCATCACGTTGTACTGATGATAAATTCAGGAAAAAAATGGAACTGGGCAACAAAAAATGCTCCGTTGAAGAGATCACCGGTGAGAATGTGAACGCTGCTGGGTTTAGCGGAAAAAGTGGTGCAGTGAAAAAAGTCCAGTCTAGTGGTATATTATAGCT
>NW_017175574.1:0-201 GCF_001652005.2 Ceratina calcarata | reverse complement strand
TTATGTGGTACGTGAGGTGAATATGGATAGGAAATACGATACCGCATCACGTTGTGCTGATGATAAATTCAGGAAAAAAATGGAACTGGGCAACAAAAAATGCTCCGTTGAAGAGATCACCGGTGAGAATGTGAACGCTGCTGGGATTAGCGGAAAAAGTGGTGCAGTGAAAAAAGTCCAGTCTAGTGGTATATTATAGCT
>NW_017175573.1:0-201 GCF_001652005.2 Ceratina calcarata | reverse complement strand
GACAGGAGCGATAGCTCTTGCGGCTGGGCCCCATCCCGACAAGGATGGGCAGACCACGCTGGCGGAATTGACCGCACGAACAATTTCACAGCCAGTACTGTTGTGCGGCAGCTATAAACATTTTCTGGTCTGCGACGCCTGAACCCGCAATCCGTTGCTCATGAACCGATTGGCGGTGCTGCTGCCGCGCATTGAGGCCAG
>NW_017175572.1:0-201 GCF_001652005.2 Ceratina calcarata | reverse complement strand
GTGCCGAAAACAAAGAAAAATATTAAACAATTCCTAGGACTTGTCAACTATTATCCCGGACTTGGCAAAACGAGCAAGACCTTTAACCAGTGTGAACAGCCCCAAGAAACCCTTTATCTGGACCGAAGAACAACAAGAGAGCTTCAAGGAACTTAGACAAGCTCTATGCAATGAGCCTGTCTTAAGGTATCCTGATTTTAA
>NW_017175571.1:0-201 GCF_001652005.2 Ceratina calcarata | reverse complement strand
CTTTTGTAGAGGACATTCGAAGGAACAAGTTCCCAAAATTTGAAAGACTTCTTAGTTAATATATTTAACCGGAGAACGTCCTTAAGCTTCTATGTAACATAATGTGTAATTTTTTAAAACTGCAGTTTTTGGAACATATGAGATTAGCAAAATTAATAGATTTTTCAAATGGCGATAATCAGATCGCCAATGAAAATATTT
>NW_017175570.1:0-201 GCF_001652005.2 Ceratina calcarata | reverse complement strand
TCGAAAAGTTTCCCTCAGAAACCCACAACCGTGTATTAAACAAGAAATGAGGTAAACGAAAATGAAATTAAATGGAAAAATCCAGACGGGACTGCCCGTCTAGCTCTGACGTCCTCGGTGGCGGTCACCGGCGTTAGTCTGGGTAAAATTTCTGGAAACAATTCGGAAAAATACAAATTATACGGTGCACGAATACTCGTG
>NW_017175569.1:0-1055 GCF_001652005.2 Ceratina calcarata | reverse complement strand
GATTTGTGTTCGAAGAAAATGCATCGAGATGAATTTAGAATTTTCTGAAGCATGAAAGCGATAGACGCGACTATTGAAATAAAAGGACTATAGACCTGTGTCCCTTGGGCGTGAACCGAGGTCGGGCTGCTAATATGTCGCTCTTTATGGGCTGTCAGGTTATACAGAGTAACCTGGATACGAGTTGCTGCGTGTTGCTACGAAAAGGCTACTTTATTTTATGAAAGCCGATCTCAGCGAGTGTCGTATGGCGCGACCCTGTTAAGCTGTTCCTTGAAATGCGTGCAGCGATAATAAAAGACATGTTTAGAAACAAAACTGTCCCACTTCCGACTCTTATCCACTTCGCGTTTCTCAGTAAACTGTAGAACTTGGTGCACCTACGGAAATGTTGAATGCGCATCGAATTTAACTGTACAGTCGATGAATCATTGAATTACTTAAACGATAACAGAAAATATGAAATACATTTTATGAACTAGTGATTAAACATTTTTTAAACTAGTTCTACTTTGTGGCTCAGTTATCGAACACCATGAGTCACCGTGATTAAAAATGTTTACCGTAACGCGCCTCCGAGTGTCTATTTAACATGCAGCGAGCTACTCACTGTGTTTTAAGCAGTTCCCGAGACGTAATCGTTTCTATCGACGAGATTCCTATAACGAGGGTAAACACGTGCACATCTGTAACTCTGATTGGCAAAGCGCGAGGGAAAGCCTATCTCATTTCGAAAGCGGCAAACAGAAATTCGGACGTAACAAATATTTGCGCCCCGGCTACCGTTCAACTTTGTTCGTGCTCGGACATACTAGCCGCGACTTACCCATGGCTAAAAATGTCGGCCACTCGTCTTGGCCGCGATCTCCTTTTATGGTCACGATATGAATTAATTTCACGTCGTACAGTGTGTCGCGTACGTAGGATTCCGGGATAAAAATCGTAATTTCTAAACTACTCAATTTTCGGTCTAAATGTCTTAATACTTTTTAAATGAGAATGACTTGGTTGACGTCTATCAAAAAGTATGCTATAATAAAAAAGAACTGTGGTTA
>NW_017175568.1:0-201 GCF_001652005.2 Ceratina calcarata | reverse complement strand
GTTCCCTGTATACAGAAATTTGTATTTACTTTATATTCTTTTTTTTTTTTATTTATTTTTAAAGTTGCATCAACCTATTAAAAGTCATTAGCAACCACAAAATTTTACACAAGAAAAAATATAGTTAAATCAAATTAATCAATTTTGTGCTCTTCAGAAAGTTTATAAGGTTTTCACACGAGTCTTTAGAACCAGTGACGT
>NW_017175567.1:0-201 GCF_001652005.2 Ceratina calcarata | reverse complement strand
GTCTCGTCCAGAGTGTCGAGGTATACAGGGTGTCTCAAAACTAGTGTAAGATACTGAAATGGGAGGTCCCTGACATCATTTCAAACAACATTTTCCTTAGCGAAAGAATCGTCTGAGGCGTCGTTAAAGAGTTATTAATAAAAAATCCCGACCAATCAGAGCGCTCGGTTGGCGCGAGCTACGAATCGGGAGCGTTGGCTC
>NW_017175566.1:0-201 GCF_001652005.2 Ceratina calcarata | reverse complement strand
CACTCGTTGCATTCTTCAAAAATTATGAACTATATTTTGCGTTGGATATTTTGTATTTCTTTACGCATTAGATGCCTCTTGCGTTTTTTTCGATCATTTAAAATACCCATACATACAGGATCATTCGCATTCATTTCTCTAGCTGAAGCATACAATGAAAAAGGAGAATGCAATATTCATTGCTCGTAGGTAGTTTTGTAT
>NW_017175565.1:0-201 GCF_001652005.2 Ceratina calcarata | reverse complement strand
CATATATAAACTCTTTATTTCTTCGGCCTAGAAATAGACTTGGTTTTATATTTTCTATTCACTCCCCCCTCTTCCACTTCCTCCACTCACCCTTTCACTACCTTTACGCTTCCTACATCTCTTAAATAACATCCAATATTTTTTACATCCTATCAGTCTTTGCCTATTTACTTTATCTATTTAATTGTTATAAACTATAAT
>NW_017175564.1:0-201 GCF_001652005.2 Ceratina calcarata | reverse complement strand
TGAAGTACATCTTCTTCACGTGTTTGAAGCAGAATTCATGAGTTGTTCACACATACGTAGTAGACAAGTCGACTTATATACATCTCAGCCGAAGGTACCTAGGATGTGACTGTAAATATATTCTGTAATATACCTCAGAATTCCAATTTCCAGGTTGATTTTCGGGTTGTTTCCGTTGTAGTACCTCTTCTTCACGTGTTT
>NW_017175563.1:0-201 GCF_001652005.2 Ceratina calcarata | reverse complement strand
TGGTTAAACCAAGCGGAAGGTTATATTGTAATGCAAATCGGTGGTTCTCTCGAAGTGGAAGAGGAATAATTGAATAGGGGTTGATCTCGTTTGTTTAATATATGGTTCAGGTATAACTTGCTGAAGAAGGGAGTTTTTCGATGAGACGCGGTTGATCGCCTATGAGAAGATGCGAGAGGAGTAGATAGAAACTTTTTACGG
>NW_017175562.1:0-201 GCF_001652005.2 Ceratina calcarata | reverse complement strand
CTCTAAATGTTATAAATTATATTTCATTTTGGATTTTGGATTTTCTTACGTATTACTGTATATTTGTTACTTTAAAATATTTCAAATTCTTACAAATGCATAAACACCCGTCGCCTATTCACCTTAGAAAAAAATGCGCATTTTTTAGATGCTCTAATCCAGGCATGTCAAACTCGTTAACCACCGGGGGCCATCTTAAGT
>NW_017175561.1:0-201 GCF_001652005.2 Ceratina calcarata | reverse complement strand
CAAACTGATGTGAAAATGGCCAAAGGAGTCGCGCACGGAACACGATCTTCAGCAGGAGTCAATGTGGGGATGCATTATGTAGTGTGACCGCATTATGGTCCGCTATGTTACTGTGACTATCTCTACATTAAGAGACAACTGAGTCATAATTTAGAGACACATTGGTGTTTTAATTTACACATTGCTGAATATGTATCTCCG
>NW_017175560.1:0-201 GCF_001652005.2 Ceratina calcarata | reverse complement strand
AGGTTAAGTTCGCAAATGGTTTTTTCCTAATATAAATAATATTTAATGTATATATAAGCTGTATTTATAAACAATAAGTAATAAAAATGTAATTCTAGTTCAATAAATAGAAGACCTTGGACACCAAAAAATACATCAAGAATATGTAGTGCTCATTTTATTGGAGGTGAAAAATCTGATATTATGAACAGTCCAGGTTAT
>NW_017175559.1:0-201 GCF_001652005.2 Ceratina calcarata | reverse complement strand
TTCTGTTGCAGATTCTATCGTGTTCCCAGATAGTGAACAGGAATTTATTGCATCTGGTTTTTCTCCTTTGCTGGGTGAGTGATATGTTTCTCATAATTTTTATTCATGTTATGAATTTGTCGCCCCTTTACCTTTTTGTGATTAGATGATCCGTTAATTTATTCTCATGTAGTTGTTTCCGTTTTGTTCCTTAAATTTCCG
>NW_017175558.1:0-1057 GCF_001652005.2 Ceratina calcarata | reverse complement strand
AACGAGAAATATTTCGGAAACAGCGAGGAAAATCGACCGGTTCCTAACACACGCAACGAATAAACATACGAATAGGAACAATTCGAGAAACATCGAACCGACTCCGTTCCAATTCGTACAGACACGCTCGACCGGAGAAGGGGAGTTTCACACAAACGTCGCAAAACACGACGAACGTCTCTCCCGACCATGACTTTTATCAACATACATCGTACCTGATTGTACCTGCATGTATTCCCTTTATGGTTAGACTTTATACACAAATACCATTGTTAATAATCGTTTCGATTCATCCGCATATTCGCGCGTATCACGCTCGAGATTATCGCACATACAGGTTTTAAAATTGGTCCTCTAAAGAATTCCACGTGCAGAAAAAGCATTGTTTTCTGGACGACTGGATCTACAAAGACTACGTTTGTACAACCCGAGTAGAAATTTAAACTAGTAAACGACCAGTAAACGATCATTTTTTACTGGTCAATGGCTATAAACTGGCTAGTTTTTCTAGCCAGTTAATAGCTAAGTGGTAGACAATTTTTTAGCCAAAAAATGGTCAAGAAACTAGCCAATTTCTAGCCAGTAAAAACTAGCCAGTAAAAACTAGCCAGTTTCTGGCCAGTAAAATCTAGCCATTTACTGGCTAGTGAAATTTGTCCATTTTGTAGAATTTAAGAATGTATACGACTACTTGTAAATAATACANCTTTTTCGTTAACTTGCTGATTCCACTTATTCAGACACCCGTTCTCCCGGCCGAACCCCGTTAGGGCCACCTATCCCTAACATAATATGTATAATGGTATTAAATAAAATGTACATAAATATTGTAAATATTGTGTATATATTGTAAATATTGTATNGCTCCGCCGGGGCATCTCTCGAGTCAAAAATTTCACCCCCTACCACGTAGTATTCTCACTACGGTTACGGTAATGGGAACAGGCCTTTATACATAATACATTTCTTTACAGAAACTTCACTTACCGAACCTTCACTCTCGCGAACTCCATTGTGATAAATCATAATAACATCGCATCTTTAATCAGCGAAATGT
>NW_017175557.1:0-201 GCF_001652005.2 Ceratina calcarata | reverse complement strand
CGTGTTCGCTGTTACACGTTTGGACGCTCGCAAGGAACTATTCTGCTTCGACACGTCGCTCTCCCGGCATCCTTTTTAACACTAGATTGCCCAAGGAAGTCATTTTTACTGCTTTTAAGCAAATGTACAAATAATAATGTATAAATTTTTTTTTTCCCAAGTGAAGTAAATTTTTTTTATCGTTAACATTTACTAATAACT
>NW_017175556.1:0-201 GCF_001652005.2 Ceratina calcarata | reverse complement strand
GAAATAAAATATTTTATGAATAAAATAACTCACCTCGATTTCTTTCTTGTAAAGTGACTTTACGTAGCTGCTGTTCCATTTCTCTTAAATTTCTTTGCTGCAAAAATAAAATTAATTCATGATTAAATCAAAAACTGTCGCGAAACTACAAAAATTATTAACAATTTTTTATCAATAAAAGTCAAATAAACGGAACAAGTA
>NW_017175555.1:0-201 GCF_001652005.2 Ceratina calcarata | reverse complement strand
AAAAACGTAGAAAATGTCTTATGTCATTTTCGTTGATCAGTTATTTTGACGTTAGCAAGCAAATTCCATTGGTTTAATCGAGAACCCAAAATTTCTGCTTTAGTTCACGATAAATTCAAGTCCCTAATTAACTCGTTAAAGTCCTTTGCGGCAATAAGATAGGGTTTTGATTGTTCCTGTGATAGTATAAATTCTTCACCT
>NW_017175554.1:0-201 GCF_001652005.2 Ceratina calcarata | reverse complement strand
GAGGGTCGGTCCCCCCCACTACTGAATGCCCGCGAGCAAACTCGCGGGCAACCGAGTACTGCCCTTGCCAGAGCTGCTCACGACAGGTTTTTTAAACATAGGGAATAAATAAAAATTTTCAGAATTTTCTACCGTTTTGTTATTAAGAAAAATAAATGAGAATATTGGAAATTTAATTGAATTACATTTAATTAAAGTTTA
>NW_017175553.1:0-201 GCF_001652005.2 Ceratina calcarata | reverse complement strand
TAGGATACAAAATTATAAGAAAATATTGTCCCATAGCCTCATAATACTTGAATTATGAAAATCACTAAAGGGTCTAGCCGGATAAGATGGTAAAATGTGCCCTTGAACGAAATGCAACTTGCAATGAGCCATTCTATAGAGTGTCAAAAAAAAAACGTCCCTTGCCAATTTTCAACCCTCTATCTCAATCTGGAGGGTAGT
>NW_017175552.1:0-201 GCF_001652005.2 Ceratina calcarata | reverse complement strand
ACGAGTTAGTCTAACTCGTCTTGAGCTAATTAAACGCACAAGTATATGTGCAACGAATAATTCGAGTTTTCTTACTCTTTCAGAAACTTTTGAAGACATACGCCGATGTCGTACACCGCGGAAACCAGGACTAGCCTGTCAGTTCTGTCCTTTCTGTTCTCAATTTATATTTTTTTCAGTAAAAAACTGTATTAAGGGTTT
>NW_017175551.1:0-201 GCF_001652005.2 Ceratina calcarata | reverse complement strand
CGGGATTCTCATTCAGCTGAGCGTTCCGCTGAGATATATAATTTAATACGAGTGATGCCGCACTCTCGTTCCTTTCCCTTTTGTTATTAATCGTCTGCGACATCGGCTGGTCCGGTTCTGAAATAATTATTTCTTCCGGTGAATCCTATGTGTTCGGTTCGCCGGTCGGTGTATGTACGTCTTCTTCCATTGCTAAAAAAA
>NW_017175550.1:0-201 GCF_001652005.2 Ceratina calcarata | reverse complement strand
CGGAGATACATATTCAGCAATGTGTAAATTAAAACACCAATGTGTCTCTAAATTAATTCTCAGTTGTGTCTTAATTTAGAAATAGTCACAGTAACCCAGCGGACCATAATGCGCTCACACTACTTAATGCATCCCCACACTGACTCCTGCTGAAGATCGTGTCCCGTGCGCGACTCCTTTGGCCATTTTCACATCAGTTTG
>NW_017175549.1:0-201 GCF_001652005.2 Ceratina calcarata | reverse complement strand
CGGTGGCCCGAGGAGTTACCAGCGGCCCGTTAGTATCATCAACCCGATCTGTGACAGGCCGAGGCAGCCCAATTCGGCCCGAATTACTCACTGATGCTCGATGCTAGGCATCAAGTGCTCTACGTAAGACGTCACGCAGACTCGCTGTCGCGTTCCTTACTCACTTTTTCTTTATAAATTCTGTATTTATTATGCATGGTA
>NW_017175548.1:0-201 GCF_001652005.2 Ceratina calcarata | reverse complement strand
GCAAATATGTGTCTGTGTCTTCCGCATTCGAATGCGGAAATAGAACGTTCTTTTTCGATAGTCCGTGAGGTACAAACTTTAGATAGAAATCGTTTGAAGCCAGACACTATCGCTGCAATAACAAGAACAAAATTGCACTTCAGGAACAATAAAAAACCTGCATGGACTATCCTGTAACAATCGATATGTTCAAATTATTCA
>NW_017175547.1:0-1055 GCF_001652005.2 Ceratina calcarata | reverse complement strand
TGCATTAATGCGAACGCCAAATCAATTATATAATTGTTTTAATCTTATGTTATAACTTACTAATTGGGTGGAAATGGTAGCGAAAAGAAGCTCGCTTGAGCAAACATAGCCGGTTATCGTCGCGGTCCGTTATCGATTCTAATCGGAAAGATGCGTTTATCAGAGAGGCCGGTGGTCATTAAACGGATCGGGTATCACCGGATCGAGATCGATAGGCGTGTTAATTCGCCGATGAAACAGCTCTCGATCGGCGTGACGCGTTCGAATTAATACGTCCCGATGAATAATTCATGGTTCGGCCACCGTTTACCGATCGGCAGCGATACAGGATCAAAAACACGTACCGGCTCTGTTATTAAGCGCACTAGTTACTTTTCACGCTAATTACCGAACTTCACAATTTTATGATCCTGGATCAAATGCAGAATGAAGGATCTCTGATATGATTTGATTCAGAAACAATTAGAAGCACTCTTGTCAGTCTGATTTTGTCAACAGAGAAATGACAAGCTGCGATTCTTTAAAACAATTCTTAAAATAATCGTAAAATTAGGCAATTGTTATGGTCGTCACGTTTAATTATTTATCATGTAAAGATACTGTATTTAAAATCCAATCGTCAAATCGTAGACTTGACAGATTACTATTTTTGACGGGGATTCTCGATGAATCGTTTAATTTCCTATTATGAAGATCGTAACAGTACATCTTCGATGCGACTTGCGAGTGATCGGCAACGCGTTCTTTTAGAGCTCGTGCCAGCTTTGTGTCTGATTTGAATAGAGCGGCGCGCTCGCATTCGAATGAAACGAACGTAACGGGCAGCTAGCGAAAACGTAACCGCGACTCAAGTATCTGGGAAAACGGCGGATCCCGTTACCTTCGATGAATACGCTCCTTCCTTGATCGTGGACAATGCTGTTTAGCCTGTCCTGGGATAGATTGACTCTACGAGAACTCGGGTGCTTTGGGAAACTAATATGCCTGTGGGAAAGAGGAACTGGAGCTACTGAAACTTTCGGGAATTTCAAATTCATAGATATTTTCCTTTCGAT
>NW_017175546.1:0-201 GCF_001652005.2 Ceratina calcarata | reverse complement strand
TATCTGTCAGTGACCTGCTCTAAACATCACTGCTGCCCATGTGTTTTATCTTCAAATACCGGGTTTCGACACATTGACCCAGTGACGTTCTTCTAGGAGCAGATGTACTTAAAGAGGAACGATTAAGAGGAACTTAGAGAGGTCGAGGCAACGCACGAGGCGGTTATCGCGTTCCTGCCCGCCTTGTATACGAACGCTCTG
>NW_017175545.1:0-201 GCF_001652005.2 Ceratina calcarata | reverse complement strand
TTCGAATGCAAGATGCAAAGTCTTTGTGTGTTCCCGCAGATCCTCATGCCAAGCTACAAGCTTTCGATGAGGGAGACGAAAACTTGAGTAATGTTCCGTATAGAGAGGCTATTGGTTCATTAGTTTTTCTTGCTGTAGTCACACGGCCCGATATAGCCTTTGCAGTAAACATGGTTAGTAAGTTCATAGACAAACATACGG
>NW_017175543.1:0-201 GCF_001652005.2 Ceratina calcarata | reverse complement strand
TAGTATATTAAATTGTGACTATCGACGATTCTTTTACAATAATAAAATAATCATTAGTAAGTCAGATGTAATTTTAAATATTTATATCCTTTAAATAATTAGAAATGATTATATATTTTAAATAATTTGAATTTCATTATCCATTGCATACGGACCTTTAATATAGATTTGAAATTGATTAATACGAAATTATTTATACTT
>NW_017175542.1:0-201 GCF_001652005.2 Ceratina calcarata | reverse complement strand
CGCACTACCCCCAAATAAAGGCGGCGTACACTTTCCCTTGGCCCCCCGAGGTTGGGCAAAATGCCCATCAGGGCCTTCCCCACGCCCTCGAGTCGGGGGGCCAGGGGGTCGAAATGCTCTTCGAAGCGCCAACGGCCATCCACGTCGAGTCCCAGGTACTTCATGTACCGACTCACCCTGACGTATTGGTCTCCAACACGG
>NW_017175541.1:0-201 GCF_001652005.2 Ceratina calcarata | reverse complement strand
ACTCACATACCTTTAACTCCATGGTATTATACGGTGCACCGATATGGTCGCAAGAAGTTTTATCTAGTAAAAATCTATGTAGAAACCTACTAGCTGCCCAAAAGAAGATGGCGAATAGAATAGCATGCTGCTATAGGACGGCCGCATTATTATCAGTTTTATTGCTGGCAAGGTGTATCCCGCTCGATATCCAGATCGAAT
>NW_017175540.1:0-201 GCF_001652005.2 Ceratina calcarata | reverse complement strand
AAGAACTATGGAGCTCTTGCTTGGAGCCGATATCTACGCTCTAATAATTCGGTCCAGGACTACGATATCGGCGAATATCGGCTGCGTATCGTCACTTACGGCCTTGCTTGCACAGCTTACCTCGCCATACGTACCGTAGGTCAACGCAGCT
Organism: Ceratina calcarata; assembly: GCF_001652005.2. NCBI lineage: Eukaryota > Metazoa > Arthropoda > Insecta > Hymenoptera > Apidae > Ceratina > Ceratina calcarata. Next base: position 50 of record NW_017175540.1, on the reverse strand, counting down.
CTGACGAAGAGACTCGGTTCCCCATAGCTGCATCGGTCCTGCGGAACGAT
>NW_017175539.1:0-201 GCF_001652005.2 Ceratina calcarata | reverse complement strand
CGTTAGATGTTGTATTGTTCGAGTGTAAGAAACGGTGCGACGTTTCTTATAACGACGAGTCAACGCGAGCCGTAAGAAAAGAAAAAATAACAAACCATCTGCCGGCCGGAATCACCGGTAACGAGAATTCGCATTCGAATTCTTGAAACAGGTGTTCTCGCTCTACTTACAATGTGTGAAAGTAAAGGACAGACTAATTCG
>NW_017175538.1:0-201 GCF_001652005.2 Ceratina calcarata | reverse complement strand
GCGCAAACCATTAAAGCCCGAGCAGTGTGCTTAAACTCTTTTCGATCGGAATATTGAGGGCTATTGTCGGATAAAAAGCTGCCGCTGGAAAATGTATAAACGACTCGATATCGGTAAAAAGTGGCGAGAGGAAACGTGAACCATGAAACACGATCATCGAATCGATAGGTAACAATATCTAGTATTCGAGATTGCATATCG
>NW_017175537.1:0-201 GCF_001652005.2 Ceratina calcarata | reverse complement strand
CTTTGTACAAAATAAAATACCCTAAGAACTTATGTACAGGTTTCATATTATTGTCAGTACTTGCTAATTTTGTTAATGAGGAATATTGTCCGGATATAAAGTATTTTCACATTCCATTAAATTAACTTAACTATTCGATCGTATCGTATGGCGAGTTGCATGTACACGCAGCTACCGTGTTAGTTTCCATAATTTGCATTT
>NW_017175536.1:0-1056 GCF_001652005.2 Ceratina calcarata | reverse complement strand
TCTAAAGTGCATAAACTTTTGGGATTGACTGTATAGCCAATACATCCTTAATATTCCCGATACCACTACAGATTTCTTTATTCTGGTGTGACGAGGACAGACGAAATCGAGCGATTCAATTTTTCTTTCAATTCCTCTCAAGTTCGTGAACGTCGTTGAACTTTCTTTATTCGTCAATTTTTCATCATTTACCTAAAACATCATGTCTTTTTCTTATTGCAGTTTAGATATCTCAAAAGAAAAATGAGAAGAATTCAATACACCAAGCATGCCGGAGGACGAGAGGGTGGAAGACGGCAGGGGGAGGAAATACCAACATTATATATCAATAATGTTCTCCAAAGCCAAGCTCCTGGCTCTCGTCGTCGGATTGAGTGTTTAGAATTTCTAAAAATGAGAGAGAAACGAAGGTCGGGTCTATTTAAAAAATATAAACCGACTTTCCTTAACAATATGGTTCACCGAGTGAGGAAAGGTCCTCAAGACGAAAAACTGGAAGCAACCAATTATTCGGTCCTGTCTTGTGCTATTAAGCACAACCATGGCGCGAGTATTCACGAATGCGGAATATTACGCGCAATATTCATTATTTACGCGCAAGCTGGGTGTAACCCAGTAGCCGTCGTGGACTTATTTCAGAAGCAATATCCTCATCACACAGTGCCGAGGACGCAATCCTTTCGAGGATTGGCGCAATGTTCTCCACGGGTTCAATGCAACCTTCTCATGTCGAAACCAGCAACGCGAGTCGATCATCCACGACTCGCACGGAGCGAATGTTACGGGAATTCGACCAGGATCCGACCCGCAGCACACGCGATGTTAGCCGGATGACTGGGTAAGTTCATACGCAACGATACGACTTCTTCAATGATGATTACATTTGTAATAATGAATTTGTAATTTCTGTTTCAGGATTAGCCGCCCCGCCGGTATTCAGGATCCTACAGGAGGACAGGATGCACCCGCATCATTACATATGTCGTTCCTAACGTGCATATGGTTGATGGACAAGGGACTCTTCACGAGGGAAAGGTGCTTCAACGCCTACAAACG
>NW_017175535.1:15971-18755 GCF_001652005.2 Ceratina calcarata | reverse complement strand
GTTTAATTATTATTTAATTAGATATTGTTTGTGAATCATCTGCAAAATTACTTGCGAAATAGACTGCGTGATAGAAACGGTCTCGCAGGAGTTCCTCGCGCGATCAATTCTTAACGATGGGGGAGCGTTTACAGCGCACGATACACCCGGGCCGTACACGCTCGCTCACCTGGCTGCCAGGTTGATGACTGCCACAAGTCTGAGACAGGTCGATACCGAAACCCGTAACTGCATTGCAGACACACGACTAGCCTTGTTATTTCGACTCTCAAAGACTCTCCTACATAACAATCGTTACCAGTCCCTCGATTCTTTTTATTTGCTCCCATTGACCGATCCGTACTTTAAATTCATCGACTCTAACAAATCGACTTGGAAATTCCTCCAAGTGTCACGTCTTTTATAGATATAGAAACGGGAAATTAGGATCATAAATTTGATTGGTACTTATGTTAGAATCTCGACAATGCTGGTTTCAATTAATCACTGAGATTAGGTTTCTAAGGAGGATCGTGTTCCTATTAGGCTAATCTAAGGCTCGCAGACTACTGTAAAGTAATTTCACTGGATTTGTAGATGAATACTAAACTTAATTGATCTTCGTGGCTCGATGCTTGATAGACAAAGATTAATTATACAAATTGCAATCCCACTGGGAATTTGATTATAAATACTGAATTAATCGAGTAATAATTCTTCATTATTTATTAATGCTATATATTTACATATATAAAATTGCTATATCATTTCTTATGATTTATTAATTTAAAAAACAAGTCATTTTTACTCCTCCAGTAGAAGTACATATATATGTACATTGCTGGTAATTTTAGTGTTAAATCACTTTATACAGAAAATAGAAACTTGACGAAGTCTCTTCTGTAATTGCAACTTGGAGGAACTTGGGGACAACCAACACAACAACAGGCTGATCAATACTTTATGGCACCTGTTGAGAGAGTCTCTCGCAAGAATAACTATCACTAGGCACACAGGTCCGAATCTGTCAATCGATAACGGGAATCAGTTTACCAAATGGCTTCTGTGTTATCAAGGCTCGTATCGGAGAGCCTCTCGAAAACAGGCCTGGAAGCTACGCAACATGACTGGACCGAGCGAAATGTTTAATCAACGCTCATTCTACGCCGTTCAATCACCCTTCGTTATTACATCGAGCCCTTTTGACCGAGTCGAATCACACAATTAGACGTACCGCACTGATTGGGTGTCCCTAAATCAGTGGCGAACTGAGTTTCTGCAAATAGTGTCAAAACCTTGTCCAGGGACAAACGCTCGCTTGTCTAATTAATGACGATTGATTCGAATTAGGGTCGAACGGGGTAACAAACTGTCGCTGCAGTTCCTTAAAAGTTAAATCNGTATTACTTCAAGTAAAAGTTGCAGATACTACTATTACCTTCTAGAAAGGTCAAATACAATTTTCTTCTATCTCGAATACTTCGAGATTAATCAAGGAATTATTTCGTTCATCGCTAATTATTCCCTAACGAATAGAGTTACAAGAAAATTGCACAGAACCTTTCTTGTATCTGCCAACTGGAGCTACAACTTTTGTCTGAAACATTTTTCATTAGGACGTAAAAAATTTTTTTACAATAACCAACTTTATGTATTACTTAAGAACAACTGTAGCGATTCTCCCACGCGACGTGCCATAACATATAATATAATCTAACTTCTGGGTCCAAGCGAACTCTTAAAGACATTGCCAAGAGACAAGTTCTGATCGATGGAGCGAGTCTTTCACAAAAAAGAACCGATGCAAACTTCATAATTCTGTCCAAATGATTGAATGATGCATTCCATTATGTTCAATTAAAATGGGACATCTATCTTCTGGTCATTTTTCAAAATTCTCAACGAAACACGTCGTCGGTTTTTAAATCGAGAACTCTTCATCAAATTAAATATACAATCTCCATTATTTTATTACGTACGCAATTTTTAAAAAAGTAGCGAATAGATTAAATAATTTTAAAAGGTTATTAAATATCATCGAGTTAAAAGTTGAAACTCCATTACGTTCTTTCATATACATTTCAGTCTTGAAACTAGTAAAAAATTGCCGAGTGGTCGTGACTCACTGACAAGTCGAAGCATATGGAGGATCGATTTTTAAAACATTAATTTCATAAGTCCTTCGTTAATTCCGAGAAATTTCAATTTTCCAAGAAGCCAAAACTACTGGACGTATCGAACGGTTTTACATAATTCATTAACCGGCGATTGTAGGGCGTGTTCCTCGCCCAGGTATCGACTCCGCAGATCGTTAATTACGCCTGTCGGATCGATGACACAAAAACTGCTCCGGTCGTGTTTTAAGCCCGCGGGAATTAATTGGCACAGGTGGGAAACGCGCCCGTTGGGATCGAATTCATCTCGCGCCGGTGTTACTTTTGGATTTTGACCGATTAAACCGACGACTGTGACCAGTGATCGATGACTATTTGCCCTGGCAGATTGGCCATCTGCCGTCTATTCACAAGAAATTCTCAACTAATCCCAATTAAAGATAATTTACAAATTCAATTATTAATTTCTTGTAATAAAATTAAAATAATTTTTGTTGAGAATAATTTATATAATATCCGAATTTATTTCGGAGAAAAATTGTATTTTATTCTTGAAAATGAGAGAATTAATGGTGTAAGTCAGAAAGGTTTAAGAAAACAGCCACAACAATTTTTCTTCATTTTCAGGTAATTCCTCATGGGGGAAGAATAGAAAACTGTTTTCTTTGTTCCTATTATTTTTCTCAATTAT
>NW_017175535.1:10840-15750 GCF_001652005.2 Ceratina calcarata | reverse complement strand
ATACCTAAGATTAAATATAAAAATTTATTAAGGATAAAAATGAATGTTGTTACGACTTAAATATTAATCAATAGTAGTGATTATGGTTAATCTCGAAATTGAAATGTCTCTATGATCCGCCAGTGGGAAATTTCATTAAATTCTGTATTAAAACGCGCCTGATTAAACGTATGGATTTTAATTTTTAATATAAAGCGTCAGCGTTGCAGTATCGCTGGTGGATTTTCATTTTCGTCGCCAGTATAAATCTCGTGGACTGCTCTATATAATCCCTGTTAGGTTCGCCTTCCCTTTTTCATGCGCAGTGTTTAATGTTTATTAAAACGGATGTTTGTCGACGGGACGAACTGCGGAGGAAAACGCTTTGAACTTTTTCTCTCTAGTGGCTCTCAATAAAACGAAATAAGAAAAATAGAATGGAGTCGTGAAAATAAACAGCCGTGGGAGGCCGACGACTTTGTAAATTTCTTATAAATATAATTGAAGTTACATGCGCATCTGTCAGCTTCATAAATAGCTCAATTAGTTTCGAGGAATTTACACAGATTTATTTTCAATGGTATTTCATTTAATCGAACTGTCATTTATTTGTCGACAGATTTTTTGATTGATTCATCCCACGCACAATGGGAGTAATTGACAGAACCAAAAACGTTCATGGAACAGATGCTAATTTAATTAAAAGTTGATCGACGCTAAAAAATCACAGCGGATTTTAACTAAACGGTGTTACATTTTTCAATATTCAACTTCCTGTCGCCGAGATACAAATTCGTTGCAGATACATTTCGAGAGCGAAATCCTTTTTATTTTCGCGTACATAAAAAATTCCGATGCACGATAATCCAGTTTGTCTGGCTAACTACGACCAATTTCTGTTTGCGCGTTCTTAGATTGCCTCGTGATCCACTTATTTCGATAATTATTTGCCGAAACTTTTTTCCTTTTCCTATTTGAGGGAAGGAAACAGTTAAGGGTGATCGATTATTGTGATCAACAGAAAAAGCAGGCAAACGACAAGTTAATATGAATCACTACTAAAAAATTCTATAAATATTTGTTTATAAATTTAATCAATTAAACGCCTAATTTTATAAATTCAATTTTTTACTAAGAAAACTTCATCAAACATTTTGACAATCTTTGTAGGAACATTTTATAAGAAACATAAATGTTCACAGGGGTGTAAATACGATGTGCATTAAAGATCTAGTAAATTAAGGCTCTCAGGGGATGGGAAGGTAGTTTACAGGAAGGGAGACGTATGCTATTAAACGTGCCAATATTTTTTTCACCGAAGAAGTAAAAGAAGTTGCGTGAGTCTCAAGGATTAACCCCCTGGGAATTTTCCCCTTCGCGTGGGAACATTTTCGGAATGGTATCGGACCTGAGAGTGTAATATCGGGGATGAAATCATTTGTTAGGGGTTGTTGTGATATTAATTAATGTTGATAGAACGAGCAAGAATATATTTTTTGTTTAAGGATAACGAAATAATCCCAGGGGATAAGAAATGATTGATAGGAACCAAGTATAAGAGAAAAACGAGTAGTACAGCTCAACCATTAATCAGACATGCAAGCTAATTTCCTTATAGCATCAATTTAGGACGAAATTTGCTTGCTAATATAAATGAAATTAGTTTGGAAACTGATATTTTATTACCATAAAGTCGATTTTGAGAATGATAGCAAAAACAGATTAGAAAATAATATCAGAAATTTAATAATTTATTACAATCTTAATTGCATTTAATAAAATATAATTTAATATCATGGCTTTAGAATAAATTAAGTAGTACAGGTCTGTCAATAATCAGACATGCGATAAATTTCTCTTATACTATTGATGAAAAATAAAATTTGCTTGCTAATACATATGAAACGAATTCCAATCATGAGGTTATCAATATTTCATGCGAGGGTACGATGAATTCTCGGAATGAATCGCCCTCGGAATTTAAAGGTCAGACCGTTGCTCCGAACCGTGAAACGTGAACAAGGTTCAACGAAGAATACTTGGAGAGCTTGTTACGCGATTCGTAAGCGAATACGGGCGAAAATAAGCCGAGATGGGAAAGAAGGGATTTCGCAATCTTCCGCGAGTATCGATCCGAGTGCTCAAAGTTCGAGCCCTAAAAATTATCTGTCAACGACGTGTCGTTAACTGGTAAAGGGGATCAGTAATAGACCGAGGCATCGTGTTGAAAAGTATTAAATTCCGTAAATGTAACGCGAACACGACATTGAAAGCTTCCCTGGCCTTCCAATTTAAAAATATCGACACATTTCATTTTATCACGCGTTTTCAGACTCTCCAAAAGGATTCTGCTTGTTTCCTCTCGATGGCAATTGACTAATACAATCACTCGAACTTCAGTTAAAACGTTTCATTCATTTCCGTTGGTTAAATTCTGAGTGAAAATTGTTCGACTTGAAAACAAACTAATACACAGGAACGTTTATATTATTGTTAATACTGGGGAATAAATAATTTATTTAGTCTTCCGGGAAGATTTGAAATTTATCTCAACATGCACGCTGAATTCTAGACGAGATTCGCTGAAACTGTTATGTGAAGTGGGAACGAATGTTTAATTTGTAATTTCCCTGAGTAATGGGCCGCACCAGGATTCGTTCTGCATTACCGGAAACTCGTGTCTGCGTATTAACATTTTCAACGAAATTCCCCGCAATTAAAAATTCCCGGAGAAAACAAAATTACCGGACACGCGTATTCATTAGACGATTTAATTAACCTCCGTCCGTGAGAGACTTTCTCAATGGTTAGGAATATAAATTAATTATCCAGCCAGCATGGAATCACAATAACTCGTTTCTTTCACAGACTTCAAAAATATTAAATAAAATTTTTATATCAGTCTGTCAGTACAGACATTTTTCGCAATGATATTTTTTATTCGATCGAATATAAAATGGAATAAGTTAATTAAAATGTATCAGGTATGAAATATGATTCTTACCTTCTGCAGTGGGTGGGCGCGACTGGCCAGCTTCGCCTGGTCCTGAGGATGATAGCGGGGGCCTTGGCGTGTCCCACGACGGGGGCCGAGGTACGTCCCTGGTTCCTTTTTCCCCAGAGATGACCACTGCCACCGCCAGGGCCGCTTCCGGTCCCCGGTATACCCGGATGGGGCCCGCTCTCGCTGCACGCCCGCCTCGAAAACATCTCACGTTTCCTGTCGTCGCACTTCATCATCTTCCCCTTACACCGCCGTCTCTCCTCACTGTCTTCTATAGAATTCACCAGGGAAACGTTTCCGAGAAACCGACGAATACCCGCGGGAATAGAGTTCTCCAGAAAAGGGTCTTTCCCTCAATGTCGTTTTTTGCAGTCTAGAGTCTTTGCGAAGTTCTTTCTTCCGCCAGGAATTCTCTGGCCCATATCGATACCCTCTTTCCTTTATGGCCCCGCAGCACTGGTTTTCACCTAAACTTCGGAGCCGAGTTCAAGTGCAGTTTTATTTTTAGAAATTTACTCGCTTTTAATTGACTGGAAAAATCCTCCTCTATGTATAATTGTACTACTTAGTTTGGATTAATAATGGAATTGTTAGTTGTGGATAAGTGTAGTTAGAAACGATGAAAATTTATATAGTAGAACTCTGTCTCATATCTTAATTTCTGCCATTAGTCGACTTGCTCTGTTTGGTTAATTGTTATTCCGTTTTAATTTCGTGATTCCTTGGTCGTATCCTGGATACCGTTTCGAGGAAATGTTCACGACCTTCCGCAGGATATTAACTCACAATCTTCTGAAGCTTAGCAAACTTCCTGGGGTGGATCAGTCCTCGTCCCGGCGTTTACTACCAGAGGCTCGCAATTCCTTTTAATTCCTGGCTCGGCAAACAGTCTTCCTTGTTCCCATCTACCTCTACGTTGGCCCCAAAGCGGCGGTAAATTGAGATAAACCCTGGCTCCTCTCTTCTCTCTCTCTGTCTGTCTCGGTCTCTTTCCCTTCGCCCGGGGCGAATACTCCTCTTCCAGGCCGCTCTAATTCGTAGAAAAAAGGGTCCCGTGACCCCGAAACGGAGTAAAAATTGCGAGAGGTGCGTTTGGTCCGCCGAGATGTTGCAAACTTGCAGTCTGATTGGTGGAAAATTTGTAAAGAGGAAAAATAGAGTGCGATCTTCTTATATGCTCTATATAGGTGCTTTTTTATAGAATTTTCAAAAATCTTAACTCTAACCACGAGACAGTTTTAAATATCGACGAAAAATATTTATCGACTTATTTATATTTACAATTTATTTTTTCTGTACGCAATTTTTTTAATTAGTTTGTTTTATTATACTCGACCACCGGAGTCCTCGCTGCGTCGCTCTCTTCCTCCACTTCCGGTTCCATCTGAAAGTTTTACAACCCCGTCTGTGATTTTCGTCCAGAATATTTTTAGCCTCCAGACCTGTTTTATGAAATCTGCATTCGAAGCCTTTTTACGACAATTATTTTCACTCATACAGCAAACCCAATTTTGCTATGACGTTGCGAATTTTTTATCGAACCTCTTGAATTAAAAATTAATTGTATTGTAAAATAAACGGTAATTGTGAAGAGCAACGAGAACGGCTTAATCCGGGTAATTAGTATTCCAGCTTGTTATCCGGTTAATCCATTCCACCTTTAGAACGTTCGCAATGGCAACGTGGAAGAGAAATAAAAAAAAATTATACGACGTGACTCGTGGAAGAAGCTTAAAGACTCTCTCAGCAAGGCTTTTATGCAAATGCCTAGTTCATTCATAGGACCTATCTCGCCCCGTCTTTTAAGAACTGTAGAGAGGATCTTCGAATCAATTGGTGCCAAAAATACTTCAACAAGTGGTTGGCTAAAGCTCCCTTGCCAAATTGTCAACGAAATAAAATTATTATCTGCTATAGAATAGAAAAT
>NW_017175535.1:9612-10559 GCF_001652005.2 Ceratina calcarata | reverse complement strand
ATTAATAACAGTTGCAATGATTAATAAAATAATTGATGCCTTGATTCACCTAATGATTAATCAAATAAATGATGACGTTGTTAATTTAATCGAATTCTGTTAACTTGCGAAATGATTAATGAATAAAAATCAGTAGATTTTCTAATGACCTATGCAAATGGGTTAACCTGTGGTCTTGAAAAAATTCGATGAACGATTCTGTCTCGGAGGCTGGATTCAAGAGCGCTGACACAATTTCAGCGTCGTGCAATCGATGATAAAACCGTCGACGAGGGCTCTCGCGAGCGGGGGATTAAATTTGAAACGCATTCAAGTTTATAACGCACTATTCGGTTGAAAACTATATGGAATTTCGTTGCTATTCCGGACTCGGATTACAACTTCTCGCAGGGTTGTAATTACGCTCGCTGTTCGGTGCCGACAAATTGGATTGTTACTGCGGCGTAATAAGTTGCATTACGATGCCAATTCCCGTTTTACAAAGAACCCAAATTAAGTCTAATAATCTTAAAGCAACCCTGGGAAATAATAATAAAGTATTTTCGAAATTGTTAGTTAAGTCGACTCGAAATTAAGGATCTATTGGCTATACAGTCAGTCCGAAAAGTTTATGTACCTTAGAAAAACGCATTTCCTGTAATTAAAAAGAAATCAGATGTCGGAAGAACAAATTTTTCTTCCAATTTCGATATTTAACGAGTTACATATGATTATTTGGCATTTTATTGATGTTGACAAAATCCGACCATCCCAGCGTCGAAACGGCGAGCTTTTGGCGAAAAATTTCATTTTTCCTTAATTACTCCTAAACCGTTGAATCTACGGGAAAATTGCATCAGAACTTTCTTGTAGAGGACGACGAGATCTACAATTTCCATGTAAAAATTTTTCACTAGCGTCAATAGTTAACGAGTAATTTGCAAAAAACTGTTTTTTCATTTTTCGTC
>NW_017175535.1:4644-6774 GCF_001652005.2 Ceratina calcarata | reverse complement strand
TATGAACACGACATGGATATATTCGTCAGTTAATTACGTTTGCCGGGTGGTGAACCGAGAGGGCGTGAACAGAGAGAGAGAGAGAGATCCTAGGTATTGTGTTTCGCAACAAGAATATTCAGGAACAGCGAGCGCAGCACTCGACGTGTGGTGAACAATAAAAAAAAAAAAAAGTTTGTCCAACGCCCTGGCGTTCTGATCCATTCGGTCCGAATCGAATTGGCTCGCAACGTTTGCCCCGATTCACCCAATTTTTCGCCAAATAGCTTCCCAACTCGGCTCGTCATTTCCAAAGAAAATCGACGTCCACCTCTTCCAGTACTTCCGAGTTTAAAACAGTTATTTAGTTAACGAAACGATTATTAAATATAGGAAGGGGTTTAAAATTGTCAGAATTTTATTATTATTTTATTTGAATTTTATTATATATTTTAATAGAAGTTCTGTTTAATTTTTTTAATTAAGGTTCATATAATCTTAAGGAACGTAATTCTGATATATAAAGAAGGTTTATTAAACTAAGACACGTGCTTATTTTTAACCAATAAAATCGATTGATCTCCTATCGAAGTAAACAATTTGTTTATAGTTAATATCAGTCTATCACCTCTCGCCGTTTCTATCGATAGAAAAACAATTGGGAATGAAGTATAGAGCGTGGGCGGGCAGAAATAGTTAATAGACAGCACGAGAATAAAGTATCCGGATATAGAAACGGGTTTGGGAACCGATTCCGTGGCGCAGGATGTCTCTGACAAGGTCGCGTGATATAATTATTATCTCTGGCATGGTTAGCGAAATAGGCTCGCCGGGTCATTTCCTTCCAATAGATTGTCATCAACAGATAGAGTAACGGGGGCATGGAAATATCAAATATATAGCGGCGAACGATCGGAGCGAGGAAGCTCGTTACTTTGCAGGATAACGAGCTTTCCACGGTGATCGCCGCCGCGTCGGCCAATAATCGCTTTGGTGATACCAGCCGGAACGAGGAAACGTGGTGGTGTCCCTCTGCGCGCCGTTATGGCATTTCTTATAAATCCACCGTCACACGTGTCTTTTATTACTCTCCAGATACGCCGCTCGTAAACGTTATTGTAATCCAGCTAATTACATGGCTTGATAGTACATAAGAATTTATTTAAGTACTGGCTGATATAAATAGACAGGATTTTTTGCATTTAGGGGAAATTTCCAATCTTATATTATGAGATTCTACAAGTTAAGTCTGTACAAATGGATTATATGCTAGTGCTTACAAATTATGCAATTGTAGGAAGCCAGAAAATACACCTACTTTATATAATCTCCAGGAATACATAAAACCATTTAGTAAAATTCTGAAAATAACCTTAAGTTATAAATGTGTTCTATATAGAGATAAGTAAATGATATAATTCCTAAAACGATTTCTTATTTTTTTATTTCATGTCCTTCTTTTGGACAATTTTAAAATTTAAATAATTGTATATAGAAAATCAATATTTTATATGTATATTAAATATACAATGAAGAGCTAGTATATAAATTATTAATTGGACAACGTGTTCAATTAATTCGTATGCAAATTTATCGTTACCTGCGGTGATCCATTAGATAAATGCGTAAAGTTCAATATTAAATCAAGCAATTGAATGAGGTTGTGAATCGTTGAACGAGATCCAACGCGGCGGTGGTGGCAGTTCGCCGCGTGTTAAAAAGGAAAGTTGTTCTGAATAGAAGTTCGCGGAACGGGGTGGATAGAGGCGTCATTGTTTGAAAGTGGCGACCGCTCTAGACTGTGCCAGGTAACGCTGGGCGTGTACCTAGTGTGTACTTGCTCGTTCGTTGAACAAAGCTCCTGGAAAGTTACGAACAGAAATTCCTTTATCTTCCGAATTACGTACGTTCGGTAGGCGCGGACACGGAAAACCAGTTTCCATTCACATTGTAATTAGCCCCGTTCTAAGAACGAGATTCTGGGAGGTCTTAATTAGAAACTCAGGATTAACTCTGTGCTAGCAAGTGTCCAAGTACACGTGTCTAAAATCTGTCTCGTCGGTCAATATTATTAATTCAATTAAGTATTAAACTTTTACATAAAAACAATGACGAATAAAAATATTTTATGGGACTAAACAATTTTTCGAT
>NW_017175535.1:3361-4267 GCF_001652005.2 Ceratina calcarata | reverse complement strand
TCTCGTGACACCGTGTATATCGACGATTAAACGCGGGTCGACGCAATAAAAGTAGAATCCAAACGTAGTCGTGTGGCTGGAGGAAAGAATCGATACTGACCGGCCACCCTCTCTTTCTCTCTCTGTCTCTCTCTGTATAACACGTTTTAATTTGTCCTATCGATTTTTCGCGGAATTTTCTTCCGCCTGGCTGGGCTTTTACGCGTCCTGTAAATCCGAGCCGCATAAACAACTTGTTCATTTATATTACGCATCACAATTCTAAAAGATAATTGCAGGGTTTTTATGGTCGTTGTTAAATTTCTACATCGTGATAATCGCGGTAGAGTATGTTAACTACGACTATGATAACTTGTCAGTGATAAGACATGTGATAAACTGCATGATAAGACAAATGACAGAGTCAACGGATGATAATTAATATGTCAATTATTATGAATAATAATGTTCCATTTTATATTCATGATAAATATTATTCTGTCATATTTTATGATTCCTGATTTTATATTCAATATTAGAGTTGGTATATAGCAAATAGACGGTCTCTGCGTTGATTAACATATTCGACTTTTTGCATGCGACTAATCATTATGCAGTTAGGTTTTAATCGAAGTTGCTAATGATACTCGAAACGCGTGATTGGGAAGCCCCTGATTGTCGACTCACGTGGTTAGAATAATTTAGGAGCCGGCCTGGCTGTTTTCCAAGGGTCGGTAGTGGTGGGTGCAATTAAGGGAGAACCGATAATAATCAGCCCCAAAACCTCGTGACTGTTTAGCAATTTCCACCGCAATATTTAATTAAGTAACTCAATTATTGGTAGCAGAAATTTCATATTCTATGCTTCTATTTTATTAATTCAGAGAATTATTAAATTTGTGTTTATAAATAAATGTTTATACAATG
>NW_017175535.1:1441-2888 GCF_001652005.2 Ceratina calcarata | reverse complement strand
GTATAGAGACTAGCCATTCTTTATTTAAATTCCAGAGCTTTGGAATTTATCCATTTTTAGCTTGAAGCAAGCATGATTATTTTTGCTCGACTTACTTTAAAGAAATCTGGAAATGCATTTCTACGAAACTCTACTTAGATCAGGTACATAGTGACGCTTTATTTAAATTCCAAAGCTTTTTGTCGGTTCCTAACGTAGCTCGGGCTTATCTGAACGATGCATTAAAAGCGAAGCACCTGATAACAAGGAGCAGATAGCCGAGTACATTTTTAGAAACGGGACGCGTTAACCATCGCGTGAACAACGATCCTGCCTCGACTATTTTTGGTCAAGCGTTTAAATAATTCACCCCGGCTTTGTTTAACTAATTTTCAGTAAGTGATACGATTTCTGATACAAATTTTATTAGTACAACTAATTTAATTACCTTGTAATTTTCCATTGTTCTTAATTAATATTTATTTGTTCACGTATTAAGTTAATTGTTAATTCAGATATAATTATGTCTCAATTATTCGACGAATTAATTACCGGAAAATCGTTTTAACGAAGATGTAAAACACGCAAGAAATATAATCGAGTTCAATTCGGCGAGATGAAATTTAATGAGAAACATAATAATTAACACAGTTTTAATTATGACTTCGCCTCGAAATTATTTCCACTCTTGGCGTGATTTAAGTTTCAGTTAATGACCAGCGCGGTTCATGAATGCATGGATGTACAGAAATACAGAAGTCAAAAATTGCATTCATCACTTTTTCAATTAACCTTCCGTAACCAGCTCGGTCGTTAATCATCGTGAACAAGTTTTTTTGTTAAACGAACCGTTTACGAACCTCGCGTTAGATCAACATTGCTTTTGGTTAATGAACCATGTAAAGTTCTTTCATTAAGGAGCCAACTTTTAGTTCGCCCGTTTAATGGAGCTGAACAAACATTTATTCGTTACAAAGATGGAAGGGATTATGATAATAAATTACATTTTAAAAAATTGTAATAATGGCATTTTTTAAAATGAATGCAACTTCGAGTTTGCTGCATTCTTATCGAATTTTGAGACAAATACGAAGTCAGATCTGGCAACGAGTCCAAAGAAATTTCAGTAGACTTTTATCTATGCCACTCGAATTCCCTTGCTCCAGAAAAAGCGTGCATCGGCTATCTTGCTTCTTCGCGTGTTTACAAGCTCCTTCACGTGCGGCACGCGAGTATCTCCTCGTTTGCTCGGAGAAACGTCTCCCCCCGAAACGTCAGGCGAAACAATTTTCCCCAGACCGGAAAATAGCGAGTGGGACCTATATTTTCTATCCGGATGCCTGAATTTTTTTCAAAGAAAACGAAATCTTCCTCGTTTAACTTAATTAGTGCCTTTAATCATGTCCCAATTTCTGGTCACAATTTCTACTCATTTCTATGTAAACTTATAGGAAAGAGAACCAGTGAG
>NW_017175535.1:0-746 GCF_001652005.2 Ceratina calcarata | reverse complement strand
TCTATTATTAAAAAATACAAATTGTAATAAAATATTTGAGAATTTATATTTGATATTTGTTATAATTTTACTAAAAACTGTCAAGGGATAAATGAACAACATTAAGAAGAGTATGAAACTTCGGCATCGCTCTTGAAACTCTGATTCTAATAATAATGTATCGCTGCGATACTTATGAATCAGTGTTAATTCGATTAGCGAAATAGTCTTTTGACCATCAACAGGTTGGCAAGTTTGTTGACCAGCCAGAGTACAAACGGATTAAAAATTGACGAGACGAAGAATCGTTCCAAGAGAGACACCGAAATTCCGCTTGAAACAAGCTGAAAATTAGTTTACCTATACGCTCTTCCAGGCTTCCCAATCGAGGAATTAATTCTCTTGATCGACGAAACGAAATTTTTGATTACTTTATCCCACACATTTCTCTTCTAACAATTCCACGATCACTTGAAATTACTTTTTCAAATCAGTTCGAATCACCTTTTTTCAAGTATGCAACTGTTTGAAAAAAATTATGAGAACACTCGACACCAAGTCTTCATTCAGAAAATAATACCTCCTTTATTTAAATTAATTATTTCTCTTTTATTCACTAATTTGTCAATTAAAACATTTGAACGTCTCAAAGTCACTGTCCAACTTGCAGCACGATAAAATCCTCTACCAACACTAACGAATCGTATACTTTCATTAATTTTAAATTCATCTCGAGAAATATTAAAATTCTTCGAATAACGGAACCG
>NW_017175534.1:432-3782 GCF_001652005.2 Ceratina calcarata | reverse complement strand
TTTTTTTTTTCCACTATGAATGATGATGTATGGATGTTGGCTGGGCGCTAGGGGCTCGGTAAAGGGTTCTATTGTTGCACACCCCCCTTCGAGGAGAGCCAGGCCCCACTCTCTCGCGGGACGGCAGTGAAATATCGCCGTCGAGCTGCAAACTGCGTTCGGCAAGCTGTATACTGTTAATTTTATGCCGGATTTTTTCAGGTCCACTCCATCCCACCCCTGTCGCTGGGAATCGTTACTGGCATTCTTTTTTTTTCTCCGTTGAATCGATATTCAAGTATTGGCGATTAAATAATTGCGGAGTTAGATCGATAGACATTTTATTTAAAATCAGCAATCAGTTGCCAACCCAATATAAGTAAAATCGAGAGGCTGAGGCGAGAATTTGATATCAGGGGAAGAACAATGACGGACCGCAATTAATGGTGGCTGTAATCGGACACGCGTCCCGACGAGACATGCAAATCCGATCGGACACGGTTTTAGAAATTCGCCTCGGCCCTCCGCGCGCGCCAACAATGCGTGACTCCATCGACAATAGGAAATAATAAACCGTGATAAACAGCCGGGCAAATACGTACGACAATCGCGGATCTCCTTCCCCTTTTCGCGCGCCTCCCTATTGCACATCTTACAGCTCGCTCTTCCAGGTGGACCGATTCATATTCCCGAACAAATACGCCCGGGCAAATACTGCCGGGATGCCGAGCAAATAACGGCGTTAATTTCGTCGGAGGGTTTAGATTTCCAACGATCGTTTTGAATATCAATCAGCCCGGCTAAGTCGGGATAGAAAAATGATTGGGAATTCTTACGCCATTTCATAGGGGGGGCTTTTGCTATGAAATCAGCTACGAATGAGGAAGTTCTCGGTGCAAACGAGATAAACTGTATTATCTTGGAGCCACTCGATGCACCCTTGGCGACATCAAAGGATCGAGGGTGCCGATCGATAACGTGATAACCCCGCTTCGCTTGTAACTCATCTAAGGACACTCCCTTTGATGCAATGCAGATCCAATTTTTATTCTTTTGCGGCCTCCAATTGCGACGGCAAACCTCGTTTCTGGTATATTTATGTGATCCCCTAAAAATAATCCAGGGGGGAATATTTCTGTTCCAAGATCGATCAAGATACTTAAGATAATTTCAGATGTTTCATTGCTGAAAATCTGTTGAGGATAGGAAATTGTAGAACAAATCCGTTGCTACGAAAGCAATTGCGTTCGATGCGCCATTAGATAACGGAGACAATGGAGTGATAGCTGGAGTGCAAACATAATAGTAATGGCCAGGATACGGGGAGATTCAGATCTCCCGTTGCACCGTCCACGTTTATGGTGCCCCGCACACAGAAGAGGTCTGGCGTCAACGTCAAAAGGCGTTATTCGCTTCAACAAGCTCACCTGGTATCGTCGAGGAAGGTATCTGATTGTGTTCGACCCGGACGAGATTCAGAGCAGTTTCTAATGTGCCCTTTTTGTTTATTCAACCCTTTCAAAAACCCACAACGGTTACTGTTTCTCTATGTTACAAGAATTTTTTTATAAGCCCTTTTGTATTAGCTTTTCAATGTATGGAGTCTTCAAGTACTAATCAGTATTTAATAATAATCTGAAGCATGGAGTTTAAAAAGTTACCAAAAATGATCTAAATCTTAGGCGGTCACACTCACATTATTGTAATCCATATCCACAGTCACTCCAAAAGTCACGCTTTTTAAGGGGCCTTAAATAATAATACATATATACTTATTTCTTTTGAGGGTAGACATGTTTGTGTGAATTATTCTTATGGGAGTGTACGTGATTTATTCAAATGAAGCATGATTTGGTTTTGGATGATCGTGGAATAGGAACGAGGTGTTCCTATGTGAGGCAGTCGTTGGGACGTTGAAGAGGCAGCACTAATCAAAAGTGGTCCACGGAGACAGATTGAGGGGCGTGCTGAAATAAATCAGACCTTTGTTTTACGGCTTTAAAACGGCCGTTGGGGGTTTCAGAGCGGCGAGGTTACGTCCATTCATTAGAAACACCCCAGCTGCGAGATCGAAAGAGATTTCGCTTGCTCGTTCATTCGAATACTAAATAATCGACCTACTCCAATGCGAATTTCATCTCCGCATCCCCGAAATACTCAACGATGTCTTAGAATATTTCTATTCTATTTTTTTCTACCTAGAGTTTACATTTTGTATTTACGTACGTATCTGAAGTGAAAATTAATCAGCAAAAAATTGTTTTATGTGTATTGAATATGTTTCTTAATTCCTCAGACATTGTTATGTAATTATGTCACGTATCTGTAATGAACGAGATAACCGGGTATCGATAATGATGTATTTTTATACACAGTCTCGCGACGTACTCGTCGAACGTTTACTGAAATCATCAGTAATTCTAGAAATATTTTCGCAGATTCCCAGAACTTCCAATTTCGAGTTTCCCGGCATTTTTAATTTCCAGTTTCCCGGAACTTTAAATTTCGAGTTTTCCGGAACTTTAAATTTCGAGTTTTCCAGAACTTTAAGTTCCGAATTTCCCGGAACTTTAAGTTCCGAGTCTTCGGAACTTTAAATTTCGATTTTTTCCGGAACTTTAAATTTCGAATTTCCCGGAACTTCAAGCTCCGAATTTCCCGGAACTTTAAGCTCCGAATTTTTTGGAACTTTAAATTTCAAGTTTTCCAGAACTTTAAGTTCCGAATTTCCAGGAACTTTAAGTTCCGATTTTTTGGTGCTTTAAATTTCGAATTTTTCCGGAACTTTAAGCTCCGAATTTCCCGGAACTTTAAATTTCGAGTTTCCCGGAACTTTAAACTTCGATTTTCCCAGAACTTCCAATTTCGATTTTCCAATATTAAATTCTTCGTACAATTACTTCAATGGAATTCAGATTCATTCGACAATTCTATGTCACATCTCGACAACACATAATTAGATCTCAACCTTTTTGAACAGTCTGTACACTGGAATACGGTTGGCCAAGAACGATACGTTTTTTGAGCGACAATTGATAGTGTGCATCGGTGAACCTGATCGCAGAAAGTCCGATAATAAATAATGATTGCGCGGGCGCGGGTCAATAATCGAGCACGTTGCCTGGCGACGGTGTTCCTGCTTTCTCGCTCCAGCCTCCGGGACTCTCTCATCGGGGCTAGTCCTGTGGCAGCTGCCACGCGCAGAACCCAGGCAACCTTCGTTACATCGGCATCGCACCGGTTCCATCCACTCTGGCTGCGATCCGCCACGTCTTATTCAGGTAAGTTCGACTTTCCCTTTTACCATCGCACTGCACTTTCCACCATTCTTACAAAAATTGTATTTATCAGAAATATTGTTACATATTATG
>NW_017175534.1:0-299 GCF_001652005.2 Ceratina calcarata | reverse complement strand
TTTATAAATAAAACGATTGTTAATGTAAAGATTGTAAAAATAGTTTTGTACTATTTTTAGCTCGATATGTGGAGGGGAAGGAGACAGCTAGCCAATACGACTAATGAAAATATGTGTGATAAACGCGATAAACTAAAGTTTTCCGTCCTACATTCCATTAAAACTCGCTTAGAAACAGTAAGCAGACGTCTCAAACGGAACGACGTCTCTTTGGAAAAACTCACTGAGATTTTGTACAGACCCACAGATGCGGCCAGTTTGGGAGTGGTCAGAGCACTTTTCGGTAATTATTAAAATTA
>NW_017175533.1:0-201 GCF_001652005.2 Ceratina calcarata | reverse complement strand
GTAATAATTATTATAATCATTACTATCGTTGTCGCTTGCGTAGGAGAAGGTATCATTATTATTACTGACTCGCGAGTCGGTCAGCCGGTAGAAGTAGTATTGGGTCGCGAACAGTCAAGGAATCGTTGGCAAACCCTTGAATAATAAAAAGTCGAGGACCATGGACCGGGTCTGTCGGTCTATAGTTGAACAGTTAGACTG
>NW_017175532.1:0-201 GCF_001652005.2 Ceratina calcarata | reverse complement strand
TTTTTGAATTATTAACGAAGAATACTGATCAATGAGAGCACGAATAGATCAGCCACGGCCGATCACGATCCGAGCTATCCTACCCATGGCAGAGCAGTCAGTGTTTTTCGTTAATAATTCAAGAACCATTCCTGACCTCGTATTTTGCCAAAGGAAACTGTTGTTCAGAAACATCTCCAGAGTCACCTCTTTTCGGCTCTG
>NW_017175531.1:0-201 GCF_001652005.2 Ceratina calcarata | reverse complement strand
GGAGGGTTTCCTTAACCCGTTAGAAAAAGGAGAGCTTCCTCTGGATACTTACCATATAGATCATTTAGGGCCTTTGCCGACTACGAGAAAAAGCTATAATTATATTTTTGTGGTAATAGATTCCTTCACCAAGTTTGTTTGGCTGAATGCCACAAAAACTACGGCTACCGCGGAGGTATTGAAAGTGCTGAAGAAGCAAGC
>NW_017175530.1:0-201 GCF_001652005.2 Ceratina calcarata | reverse complement strand
GATGCTGAAACAGAAAGACAGAATTACTCCTAACTGAGACGAACACATAAACATTCCCAACATTCTTACTTAACGAATTCATTACAGAATGCCACGGCAAAGATAAATTATATTTAAAATCTCCCTCATATATAACAGAATATAATCAAAAATGAATAGTCGCTAGACCCCTGAAAAACAGGCCTCTTACACCAGAATAAC
>NW_017175529.1:0-201 GCF_001652005.2 Ceratina calcarata | reverse complement strand
TTACTAGAATTCGTTATTAATGTAAACTATATGGTTCTCGAAAAGCTGGGGGATGGTAACCTCTCTTGGTATTAAGATGGAAATTCGATAGAGTATCGTAATTTGGTAAAGTTGAGATTTGATAGCTTTGAAACTCTATCGTCGAGCATGATATCAGAACAGACATTTTATAACCTAGATACTTATTAGTAACTATACTAT
>NW_017175528.1:0-201 GCF_001652005.2 Ceratina calcarata | reverse complement strand
ACTCACATACCTTTAACTCCATGGTATTATACGGTGCACCGATATGGTCGCAAGAGGTTTTATCTAGTAAAAATCTATGTAGAAACCTACTAGCTGTCCAAAAGAAGATGGCGAATAGAATAGCATGCTGCTATAGGACGGCCGCTTTATTATCAGTTTTATTGCTGGCAAGGTGTATCCCGCTCGATATCCAGATCGAAT
>NW_017175527.1:0-201 GCF_001652005.2 Ceratina calcarata | reverse complement strand
TACTATAGTTAATACAGGTATCTTCAGTAAAGTGCGTAAGTATAATAGAACAGAGAGAAAACTGGAGTTAAAAGAAAAAAAACCCTCTTACACTCCTTGGTCCGCTTCGCCACCGTCGCCGTTGTAAGTATGTCTTCCGTCTTGGCACTTGAACATAAGACAAGTTTGTTTATTTTCACTTTGTCGTTGTTGAAATCATGT
>NW_017175526.1:0-201 GCF_001652005.2 Ceratina calcarata | reverse complement strand
CTTACAGTCGATAACAACCGCAGTCGGTAGTTACTGCCGATAACACAACAATATACTTGCAGTCGATATCACCTATGGTCGGTAGCACACGGGACGAAACTTCCAAAAACCCCCTTTTCTGAATTGGCTGAAATTTTGGAAATAAGTTTTTTTTTTTTCATAAAAAACAATTGCTTATAATATCAAAAATGGACTTGTGTT
>NW_017175525.1:0-201 GCF_001652005.2 Ceratina calcarata | reverse complement strand
TCTTATTAACAAGTTATTAACAAGAAACGTTTTCTCTTGCAATTAACGCTCATTTCAAGACTGTTCACAGTAGTATATGGGAACAGGAAACGAAAAAGATAAGAAACCATCACCGTGAGTTGTTCATGGAAAGACAGAAATTCATGCAGCATTCATGAAAGCATTGAAGGATCTACTCAAGGAATACTAAGTACATCAAAT
>NW_017175524.1:0-201 GCF_001652005.2 Ceratina calcarata | reverse complement strand
GGCGGGAGAGCACTACCGCGGACCTCAACTCCGCGAGCTCGCCCGACCACCAGTAAGCGCCTTTGCGGGCCCGCGGACAGGCCCGGGGTATCGAAACGTCACAAACGCTTGAAAGGATGTCCCGGAACCAGTCTGCGCCCGTTTGTGGGTTGGACAACACCTCCCTGGGGGGTTCCCCCCATGCCACGACGCGGGCGGCGG
>NW_017175523.1:0-1056 GCF_001652005.2 Ceratina calcarata | reverse complement strand
CTCAGTCTAATAATCAATTAAAAATCATGTAATTAATGAAAAACATTTTCCAGACATTTTATCATGTAAATAAATATGCACGTATTTTTGATATTGTAATTTTTTCCGCAGATTAAATCCCTTTATAAGTGTACTAATTAATTGAAGAAAATATTAGATGGCTGATGAGAATGGTAGAAATTATTCGCGGGAAATGGCGGAGGCCGTCGCGTCACGTAGTGAACGGTGGAACATCGTGCCCGCGGTATCACGTAATATCCCGGTGTACGTGGCCGTATCTAAACTCGTAACCGAAATTACTTGTTGTTATTGTACGTCTTCTTGCCGCAGGAAACGTGCGCCAGCTACACGATTAATTGTCGCTCGATACTTACCGGCGATACCGGCCGCACTTTCGGACAGTTTCCCGCGGACAATTGCGAGCTGTCTAGAATTTCGTGACCATTCCCAGACCGAGCGGTTTCATTTTTACAAACAATTCCGTCGGCCACGATAAACGTAACATAAAACAAGATTTCGACACTAGGATCGATTAGAATTCAGTGATTAATTAATGTGAGGGATAAAGAATGTACGGGACGATTGTTCAAACTTTGAGAAAGGGATGAACAGATCTTGTTGAAGAAATTGTAACGGGGAATCGAGCTCGAGAAGAATAAATTACCTAGAAATTGACACAGTTCCCGACGAAGACTGTGAAGTACAAAAGAGAGAATATTAACGCGGACTCATTAAGCGGAAGCGCTCGGGGTTGGCTTCCGGTTTAATGTTTTATCGCAGCCTTAAAACACACGGACACTAGAAGTCGGTCAGCGACATAAAAAATTAGCGTTCATTTTTTAAAAGCTTCGTTTGCGTAAGGGACCGGCGAGCAAAAAGGTTTAATTAACGGTGTCGCAGAAGGACATCGGCTCTGTTCCGTTCCGTCAGCCGAGCGGACGATGGAATATTTCGAACGACGACTTGGATGATAAAATCGATCGAAATGAAATCGATCGCGTGTCAGAAGAAAAAGTAAACAATTAGAACCGCGGAGGTAACGGGGGAAAAAAAAAA
>NW_017175522.1:0-201 GCF_001652005.2 Ceratina calcarata | reverse complement strand
TTCTTAATTGCCTCATTGTACAATGTGTAAACACGTAATAATGTGGATACTTTTTAGAAAGCACGAGCGAACCAGAATCGATGGACACCAGTGCAGCGGGACACAGTACCAGGACGGAAGCAATGACCCGTCTATTGAATTTCCGCGAGAAACAAGACATGGTCGACGCGTTTCTCATTGACGTTACGCCTATGGCAAAAA
>NW_017175521.1:0-201 GCF_001652005.2 Ceratina calcarata | reverse complement strand
TGAATTGATTAAGTAAGATATTGGGAATATTTGTTATTTCGATGCTGGTTTTGGGTTCGCAGGAAGCCCATTCTCCGTCGACTATTTATTATTAACTTTACTCTGTGTATGAGAGGAATTTTGGATATAGTTTAACTCCTGTAATAAGTTCCTCCGGCATTTCTATGAGTTGTTTTTATATGTCCGTTCTGTAGTAGCATT
>NW_017175520.1:0-201 GCF_001652005.2 Ceratina calcarata | reverse complement strand
TACAAACCCGATTCTCACATCCCGGCGTTTTAGTTTAGGGCACCATCCCTAACAGTTAGTAACAAACGAATCAGAAATTTAACGGAAAACCTGGTTTATTCAATTAATGCCTTTACTCGATGTTCCGGATAGCTCAGGATCTCGCTTGGTCCGGGATAGCCGGGAATTATCCGCGTCCGGTTGGCCGTCCTCGAGTCCCAA
>NW_017175519.1:0-201 GCF_001652005.2 Ceratina calcarata | reverse complement strand
GCAATGACCAACAGTACCAGAAGCTGTACCAACAGTTTATGAAGGAATATGAGGATCTGGGACACATGGTCAAGGCACAAGACCACGTAATGGACGTCTGAGAAGAGGAACGACAAGTTGGTCCATCCGGGGAGATGGGGAGACGGGACCTTGGCACATGATACTTCTGTATCAGGAGGGTTGAGGGTCTCCTTAGGGCGG
>NW_017175518.1:0-201 GCF_001652005.2 Ceratina calcarata | reverse complement strand
GGCCCCTAGAATGCAATATAAAGAGACTGGTAATGAGATCCATTATAATCCTAATATTTTATAAAAGTAGTACGAACCTGTTAAAAGAAAACCAGCTAAATTTCCCTCATCCGTTAATTTTTGAGTTAATTTTTTTAAATATTCGCTTAACTTGCTGTCTGATAAGAACATAAGCGCAAATGCCACTCTGTCCTCGACAGC
>NW_017175517.1:0-201 GCF_001652005.2 Ceratina calcarata | reverse complement strand
GATTAGTCGTTACTTACGTTCACTGAACGAATGTAACATACTGAATGAAATAACTCAGCAGTGGTGAGTTAGAGCTAAGAATTAAAATGAAACTCAGCAGTGGTGAGTGGGGAAAGATTTCCTGGAAGAAAATATTCGAGCGAGCGACTCAGCAGGATGTGTATGACAAAAGGCAATTCGGTCTTGGCATCTGGTAAGTGT
>NW_017175516.1:0-201 GCF_001652005.2 Ceratina calcarata | reverse complement strand
TCATGGCACTCTCTCTCTCATCCGAAAGAATTTTTTGGTTGTATTTTTGACGGCATCTGCATTTTATATCGACAAATGTTTTTGCAGGTATTAAATTTCCTCCCATATTCCTATATGACAAACCTTTTGTTCTGTTATGCTTTTGTAAATTTCGTGTCCATTTATCAGGATTACAACTTCTTTTCTTCCCAGTCAATGTGT
>NW_017175515.1:0-201 GCF_001652005.2 Ceratina calcarata | reverse complement strand
GAAATTAATTGGTCTCATACATCATTCCTATTTAATTCACTTGATAGAAGAATGGGAGACAGTTGACCCATTTGCATCGTACAACGCTATAATAAAAATTAATACCATCTTCCGTATAAGAAATTGCTTCGATGTTTCATGTAATAAGACGTACAGTAATTGGTAGAACGTTTTATGTAACGAATGATATAGCAACTCATT
>NW_017175514.1:0-201 GCF_001652005.2 Ceratina calcarata | reverse complement strand
ATTGACCGTAGAAGCTGTACTAGACCGTTATCTTTTGTTTACTTTAACTGGAAGCGCACCACCATGTTATTCATATCTTCATGAGACACTGGTATTTGACTTTCACTATCTGGCTGCTTTTGAGTCAAAATATCAACAGATTGATACACCACTGGTTCATTGTTCTTACAGTATCTGGCTAAATGACCTTCCTCCTTACAT
>NW_017175513.1:0-201 GCF_001652005.2 Ceratina calcarata | reverse complement strand
GAGAAAATAATAAACCAATTTTGAACACTCACGGTGTATCGTTACTTTCCCTTGGTCACCCACTCGCTAACACTCGTGAGAGTGTTAACACATGCTCTTAGAAATCTCAAATCGTATTATTTTTCGAACCGTGGATCTACTACATTTGGATAGGATAGATTGTTGATAATTGATGGATGATGATAGGACAAATGAGGAATT
>NW_017175512.1:0-1056 GCF_001652005.2 Ceratina calcarata | reverse complement strand
CAAGGATAAAGTCCTCATTTTTACCGCAGATGCTCTTCAGGGCATCTGCGACTTCCTGTTGTGAGATAGAGCAATCGAGACTAGTTAATAAGATCTCCCTATATTTAATAGGGCAAGAAATACGTATATCACCAGGATTAAATAAGCCACGAATTTTTTGAGCAAGGTTAGCTGCTGCGCTACCTTCATCCTTCTTCGGGATCTCGAGGATGAGACCACCATTAAGAGATGCGCGAGGTTTTATACTATCTATTCCTAGATCTCGAAGGTTTATGCGTTCTCTTGCCTTGGCTAGGATTTGAGGAAGCTTCGGCGCGCTATTTTCAGCTGTAGCAAGATAGATTACCTCAGTGTTCTTAGGTTTCTTCATCGAGGATTTAGGAGCAGTCTTATTGACCGGAGGCGGGCGTGGAGGAAGTGAAGGAAAGTGGGTAGAATGTTGCGATGGAGGGTAGGTATTCGCATTGATATTTGGTTGCAGATTCCTTTTAGATTTCCTGCTTGCAACTTTACTCCACGTTTCCGGGTACAGACACAGGATTGTAAGGAGCCATTAGAGCCAGTAAGTGCCAAAGAAAGCACGATATTGCGTAGATGCCTTGGAATGGAACGGGTCACGTGTTGACTTTGCAGTATAGCCACTCACATGTTGCGGGTGATCTGATTGGTTGGGTTGGTGAGACCTGACCAATGGTATAGCTTTGGCGCATGCGTGCCAATATAGATTACCAGGATTGGCTAGTTTAGTCCAATCCCAGTATAGGGAGATTATGATTGGAAAATAGTAGTGTCTACGTAATTTCCTGTATTGGAAATAGCCAATAGGCCGACAGGAGGGTATAAAGAAGCCGGAAGTGGCCATTATGCGTAGAATATTAAACATTATTAAAGAGAATAAAATATAGTATAAGAGGATGGTTACGTTAACCTTGTATACAAGCCGTACATCGAGAGTATCATTCCACCGATGCCAGACCTTACGGCAGCTCCTGAGATAACTGTTGTGGCGGCCGGGAGTTCGGCAGGAAACGGTTTCGGGTTAAACCGTCCTGCCGA
>NW_017175511.1:0-201 GCF_001652005.2 Ceratina calcarata | reverse complement strand
TGCGAGTAGAATTGCTGTTATTGGGAGTACAAATTAGTTCGGTTTTCAAAACATGGCGTTGGTTGTTATGAATGTTTCATTTCAGCGATTTCAGCGGGTTAAACATCTGTCAATAATATTCAGTTTATATTGCTTTGAGCTTCATAAAAAAAACCTTGTTTTTTACTGTGTTGAATATATCAAATTTTGTGTTAACTAAGC
>NW_017175510.1:0-201 GCF_001652005.2 Ceratina calcarata | reverse complement strand
GCGGCATGGTGCCGAATCCCGTGCAGTCGTACGTTTAACCGAAATCCTCGTCGGGCTTCGTTCTGATTATATCATTTCATTAAGTGTAAGTTAATCCGGTCGTAACCGTTTGTAAATAGCATTAATAAAGTTAATAAATAATGCATGTGCAACAATGAGTTGTGAGGACTTATTACCGTCTAGAGACGAACTCTACCTTAG
>NW_017175509.1:0-201 GCF_001652005.2 Ceratina calcarata | reverse complement strand
ACTTCTGCGAAATTCTTGGAAGTCACGCGTGAGTTTCTCGATGGCGGTTTTCATGTTCGAGGACACACATCGATTGAACCACTAGGCTTAATTATATCAACGATTTTGTCGGCTTACATCGCGAGCTTACCGAGTTCCAAGGTGTCGCCGATAATCAGATGTGCTCTCACGTTCTCTGGTAAATGTTCCATGAAGATGGTT
>NW_017175508.1:0-201 GCF_001652005.2 Ceratina calcarata | reverse complement strand
GTTAAATAAAATTAACAACAAATTGCTCCTCATCATTTGTATCGATTTTAAGAATGAAAAGAGAGAATTTTGTCTGAGAAAAACGTTCTTGAGACTAGAATCACTGGTCGATTTCTGTACCGGGCCTAAGTTCATCGACAGAATTTCTCTCAAAATAATTCATTTCTGACTCCAATTTATATATTCTGCCAAGTCTGTGAT
>NW_017175507.1:0-201 GCF_001652005.2 Ceratina calcarata | reverse complement strand
GAAATATACATCAACAGTATAATTATAAAGACAGTTTAGATGAAACACTTGATGACTTTGATTATTATTATTTGTTATTGTGGATATCATTCACTTATTGTTCACACATTTGACGTTTTATAGGAACAGCACGGAAACTCGGCCGCGTCCAACAATTTACGAAGGAAGAATTTATATGTAATATGAAAGACGTATTAAGGT
>NW_017175506.1:0-201 GCF_001652005.2 Ceratina calcarata | reverse complement strand
GATATTACTCATCAGTGTTTACTGATGCTAATGGACAGTCCGTTAAATAGAGCTGGTCTTTTACAAGTATACGTACATACAGAAAAGAATGTATTGATAGAAGTAAATCCACAAACCAGGATACCAAGAACATTCAAACGTTTTGCTGGTCTTATGGGTAAAAATGATATAAACTAAAGAACCTGTATATTTTTCTTATAA
>NW_017175505.1:0-201 GCF_001652005.2 Ceratina calcarata | reverse complement strand
GCTTTAGCTGAGACACCCTGTATAACAAATTCTATCAATTTCTATTGTTCAGAAACCGATTGAACTTTTTTTTATCGAAAATCATTATTCTTCCGACGTCTGATTTCTTTCTAATTATAGGAAATACCTGTTTCTAAGGTATATGTATAAACTTTTGCGATTGACTGTATAGCCAATACATCCTTAACATAATATCTTCTA
>NW_017175504.1:0-201 GCF_001652005.2 Ceratina calcarata | reverse complement strand
GGACGGTGACATTGAAGATAAAAGTTTAAGTCACACGATCAATTGGCTGATAAAATCAAACAGTTTTTGGCATTAATGTAGAAGGAATAACTCGTCGGGACATAATGCAGGAGAAAATTTTTTATCTACCTATATTTAAAGATCGTATCTGTGTAACAGGAGTGAAATACATCATTTATAAAATTCTAATATTAGTATTTA
>NW_017175503.1:0-201 GCF_001652005.2 Ceratina calcarata | reverse complement strand
TGGGTGCGATTTATCGTACGTATAGAACGTTCTGCATACTCTAACTGATCTCAACGATAGATAAACAACAGTCATCTTCTATATTTCACTTATTTTTCCCCTAGGCAACAATCTGTTTGTCCACCTGATCGTCTCAAGGCCAGAATCATAAAAAATTGCATTGCAAAAATAGCAACCAATAAATAATACTAATAATGAATT
>NW_017175502.1:0-201 GCF_001652005.2 Ceratina calcarata | reverse complement strand
GGGCATTTATGAGTCGCTTCTTAACTGCGTGAAAATGCGTTAAAGCAAAATTATACAATTCGTTCTCCATCTTCCAAACAACTGATTTTTTAATCTTATCGACAGTTTCCGGCCGAGGATTGATTTTCTGCGTAGTCTGACGCAAATGCGATTTGTTATCTAAAATTTTATGACCATCAACATATCCGAACAATTTAATAT
>NW_017175501.1:0-1056 GCF_001652005.2 Ceratina calcarata | reverse complement strand
ATATATATACTTATTTATATTGTTACATGCAATCATTTATACATAATCATCATTATTATACTATTATTATGTATAGCATTATAAACGAAATGGTACTCTGACTTTGGTTATATTATTTAACAATAATTTAAAGAGACGTAGCGAAAAGTAGTAATGAAAATAGAGTAACGTACTATCTCCTTTCTCTCGTTTTTCCTCTTCACTCTTCCAGTTCGTTTTCATATTTCGACGAATATTTGGAAATTTTCGTGTGCTCACTCATGCAGACTCTAATTTCCAGACATCGTAAATCGCACCCTAACACATATAACATTAATTTAAAAGAAACGCGATTTCGCATGCATAATTTGCAAATTCCTATCGGAATGGAAGCTCTGCCCGTCTCCCAGAATATTGCGTTTCCACGCGAACGCCAGATTGGCATCGATTGGCAAGCGGAACGCCGTACGTACATACGTACGTACACACATATATAAGATTGAATATGAACAATCCGGTGGTAACAACGGGACTGGGAATATTGTTTTCTCTAGATCACATGATTATCAATCGATAGGGATCACGACTGGTACCCGTTTCCATTTGAGATTTCGCCTTTAACTGGGATGATTGTTTTCGGGAACAACAACCGTAATGGCTTATTCGATGGCGCAGTGTGCATGCAGTAAACATTGCTTAGATTATAAGATTTAAAAACTATTTTCACCCAACAGCGGCGGCGCGCTCGCACGCTCTTGGCCGTGTCGGAGTGCCTGGGATGCCATTGCGGCGGGAGGGAACCCTGCCAGTTGGCGTGAAGCGCGTAAAACGAAACAATAATGACAGTGTAATCTGGCGAAACGTATGACCGTATTTATTCATTGGCTCTTAGGCTCGCTTCAAGACTGGCCCGCGTCTTAAACGTTTAAGTGTAAATAGATTTTACCGCGTACTCAGACTCCTCGATGGGACATTATAAAATAATATCTGTTTAAGGGATAAGTTCCTTTGCACAGAAGAAATAGATTTAATAGAAAGAAATAAGAAATTCGATTGTTTCACTGGTTTCATTTACAT
>NW_017175500.1:0-201 GCF_001652005.2 Ceratina calcarata | reverse complement strand
AATCATTTCATCGCGAATGCTTAAAATTTCTTCAATTGAATCTGCTCCTGAAATGAAGTCGTCGACATAAAAATCCCGCATAAGAAGTTTACTGGAGCGAAGGAAATTCTTTGCTTCATCCCGAGCAAGTTGATGCAATGTACGTCTAGCGAGAAAAGGGGCACATGCCGTTCCAAACGTGACAGTATTCAAATGGAATGT
>NW_017175499.1:0-201 GCF_001652005.2 Ceratina calcarata | reverse complement strand
GCGAGATAGCCGACACCGCCGCTAGACTCGCGACAGGAACGGAGGACCTTGGGCGACAGACCGGACGTGCGAAAATTCCCGGCTACCCCGGCTCCTATCAGGTCCTCAAGGGAAGACGAATCACGTCTTAAATAAACCAGGTTTTCTTTTGTTAAATTACTGATTCTATTCATTTGAACACCCGTTCTCCCGGCCGAACCC
>NW_017175498.1:0-201 GCF_001652005.2 Ceratina calcarata | reverse complement strand
GAGTAGGTCAAGTGTTCGTTGCAGTTCGCATGGGAGATGTTCGTGGAGTATTCTGTTGTTTCATGGTGCCCTGTATTTCTAATTTTTGTGCTGATTTCATGTTTTTCGGGGGTTTTTCGTCTTGTATTTTTGTTGTATTGTTGTTATTACAGTTTTATTGTTATGATTCGTTTCGGGTCTTGTGTTTTATTCTTACCGGTA
>NW_017175497.1:0-201 GCF_001652005.2 Ceratina calcarata | reverse complement strand
CTGACTGTGGACTTTCATAGAAATACAAGTATTTTGTATGCATCGCAAAGATTAGGTCCTGCGATCATTTTCAGAGCGTTTCATTATTACTAAATCTACAAATTCTTATACTCATAAGTACAAAAGCTGCTCCTATTACCATTGACTCGTAATCAATTTTCTAAATAGTCGACGCATTACGAGAACGAGGAAAGTTTCGAA
>NW_017175496.1:0-201 GCF_001652005.2 Ceratina calcarata | reverse complement strand
AGAGGCGTCCTAGGCGGAACATCTTCCGTCACTAAAAACGATCAGATCGTTAGCGGCGATCAATCTTAGATGGTCGATATTTAATTACACACCGGTGTAAGGTTGTCCATTTATCGTGAACTCTATAGTCCTCTGGCTGGAAGCCCTGAAACAGTAATATTTACGTCCTTTATGCACCGCATAAATTACATCTATTTCTTA
>NW_017175495.1:0-201 GCF_001652005.2 Ceratina calcarata | reverse complement strand
TTATCAAAGATGTAATTGCAATTCTTATTTAATTATACGTATACTGAATACAAACTTGATGGAAAGCTGAACTAAATAACGACGTATATAAAAGTATTATTTATAAAATAAATCCACTGTACAATAAATTAACTGGATAAAAATAAATTAATAAATTAACTGTATAAAAGTAATATTTATAAAATAAATAATACTTTTATA
>NW_017175494.1:0-201 GCF_001652005.2 Ceratina calcarata | reverse complement strand
GTGCTAAACTGTGCTAAAATTTCAATGTTTTCGCATTATTTTTATGTAAGGGTTCATACAATCTTAAAAGACCTAAAATTTAGGTCATTTTTAATCAAGGTAAAAAAATTTCGAAAAATGTCCAAAAGAAATTCCATTTTTTTTTAAGTTTCAGGTCCCTTAAAGAAGGTTGCATTTTATAATACATTGAACCCTCAACTG
>NW_017175493.1:0-201 GCF_001652005.2 Ceratina calcarata | reverse complement strand
GACAACGAGAAAGACTCCCCCAAACTTTTACCTATTGCGATAAAATTGGGGTTTTACAAAACGCAAATAACGTTCCTATGATCAATCATTGGACTAAGAATAAGGCGAATAAACGTATTGCGTTCACTGGTCAGGATTTCACTGGACAATCCTGAGAAGTTTAAGTATTCTGTGATAATACCAAAGAAAGATTATCTCGAT
>NW_017175492.1:0-201 GCF_001652005.2 Ceratina calcarata | reverse complement strand
TAGTATAGGTACTAGTACTTCGGTTTAGTATAATAATTTTTTTAATAGCCTTGCAAAATTTCTGAAATTTTGTTCAATGTTTTATTAATGTAATATTTAATAACTGTTAAAATTTCATTGATTTTATTTAATGGCTCATAGAATCTTAAAATTTTGCATAAGAGTTTTTTATACTCTAAATTAGCTTTTCTCCTAATTTAA
>NW_017175491.1:0-201 GCF_001652005.2 Ceratina calcarata | reverse complement strand
GCGGGATTTCGGATAATTCACAATCTCCTCTAATCGTTCTATGAGACAAAACTTCTAAGAAATTAATGATTCCAGTTTAATAATTTAATAATTCCTTCTATCTGAAATTCTTCGATTTCTTCTGATTTCGAAGATTGCGAAAGCTCTGCCCTTTTTAAAGGAATTAATAATAGTTTGCAGTATATCGAAGTATTAATTCTA
>NW_017175490.1:0-1056 GCF_001652005.2 Ceratina calcarata | reverse complement strand
CGTGGTAATTCACTTATTTTTAATTTCGCAACGAGGTCATTATATTAGTATAATACTACTTTCGCATTGAATGAGAGTGTAGAAATTGTAATCCAAATACATTAAAAGTGACAAACCTTTAATTTGTCCTTCGATCCTCTCCTGCACCATTTCCCACATACTCCAGGTAGAAGCATTTTCAGGTATGGGAGTGACATTCGACCAATTTCCACAAGCATAGTCATAAAAATCGTCGCATGGGTCCACTGACTCATCCATACTCTCCTTTATTATTTTTGCTAAGTCATAAAGATTGGCAAATTTTTATTTGATCGTAAATTGCTTTCATCTTTTGATTAAATATACTTCATATGAATTACTACTTACCAATTAAACTGCATTCTTTGGTCTTGCATACTTCGCGTTCACCAGTTCTCTCCTCAGTGGCTTCTCTTTTCGTGCCGAACAAGCTTTGCAAAGTACGAGGATATTCCAGCATGTAATTTGATAATATGCCGGCGTTAATAATAGCGCACATAGACGCTCTGGAAAAAGATATGTAAAAATGATGTAATGGAAGAGTCGTCGATGAAAAACTTTATATCCACTTTTCACGAAACTTACAAAATTAAGAGGCGTAACATCCTGTGGCGTGATCAGATCGAAAGATAAAAAAGATCGGTCTGTCGATGTAACATCCAGTCTTTCACTTGCAGCAATGCGGAAGAATTATGGCTGCTGTGAATTTTATACTAAGGGGGTGGAAACAGCCATGGAACTATCTATATCGCGTTCTGATAAGGTGTTATAATTCATCTTGTCTCAAATGCATCCTTTGCCCTTGTGATTTTGCTGATATAATGCCAATATCGCATCCAGGAAACTAATGCCATTTTTCTCTGCTTCCGCTTGGTTCTAATGATTATGTAATTTAACGATTTAATAAATGCAGTTAAGTGCATTTTGTATCAGTAAAACATTTATGTAAAACATTAGGCATATTAACATTGGGTAAAGATTATTCTTTATTTCAAATAATATTTTGTTGATTAAAAGTTTGTTAGAAAGAATCTTTTT
>NW_017175489.1:0-201 GCF_001652005.2 Ceratina calcarata | reverse complement strand
CATACTATATTGTATTAACTCCGACTTAACAAGGTCCGAGTTATTGTAAAAAATTAAATAGTGCGTCTGAAACATATATATATACCTGCAAACAGTCTTGTGAAATTTTATCAACTTGACGCTAAGATTAATCTAAATTGTGCTTAGCAGACTGTAAAAAATGCTCTTAGTTACACGATTCAATTTGCTAACTAACATAAT
>NW_017175488.1:0-201 GCF_001652005.2 Ceratina calcarata | reverse complement strand
TCAGATAAAAAAATTATTGAAACGGCTTTTGTATAGTCGCGGCGAACACCGGAACCTCCGTGGAGGACACCGCGGCGGATATTACGGCAGCCGAGGAGGCTACGATACTTGCTTAATGTTGCTTGTCTTACTTAATTCTAGATTTCGTTCAAGCGTGCTATCAGAAATGGACATAGAAGTGGAAAACGACGAAAATTGTGA
>NW_017175487.1:0-201 GCF_001652005.2 Ceratina calcarata | reverse complement strand
CTATGTTACGGGAGAAAACCGATTCGCGGACCTCCTCGTTCTCGAAAATCCAAAATTGGAATAAACGGCTTTTCTGAACCGTCCTTTACCTCGGTCGTTGCGAGGTGGGAAGCGCGAGGTCACTATCTCTCTCGCTCCCCTGTGATACGTCACGCGCGCGTCTCCTTACTCCGTCGCGCTCTGCCCGTTTCGAACTTTTCC
>NW_017175486.1:0-201 GCF_001652005.2 Ceratina calcarata | reverse complement strand
ATACTAGAGTCTAAGTTAGAATTCCTGTACCTCAAATTGTGCATCGATCTATCAATAATTTAATATAGTCGCTTAAATTCTAATTCTCTGAATCTCCAAGAAAAGAAAGTTTTTTATGAAGAGATAAAAACAAAACTGGGCATGTTTCAATATTTAGAGAGATCAGTTTACTAAATTTACTTACTTAACTAAAAAATAGTT
>NW_017175485.1:0-201 GCF_001652005.2 Ceratina calcarata | reverse complement strand
TTTTTAAATAGTATGGTGCCCTATTTTGTTTGTATATTTATTCTTAATTTCAACGTCAATGGGGTTTCTCTTTTGTGAAATTGTGTTTGCTTAATTAATATCCGGGTAGGATAAAGTTAATGCTAATGTATTTGCGACGTGTTGTCTCCTTAGTTCGTGTTTCTTTTTGAAATGATTTGTGAACAAGTTTTTAGATCTTTG
>NW_017175484.1:0-201 GCF_001652005.2 Ceratina calcarata | reverse complement strand
GAAAGTGTCAATTTGAAATACTACCTCCTTTTCCATCATTTTCAGAGAACTAATGACTGAACTGCGTAAGCAGCGACGTCCACAAGCACAAAAGCCATCACAACTTCCTCTCAATAGTGTTGAGGATTTTATGAACATGGACAACATACCTGAAGATATGTTCAATGATCTCGTAAGTAAAGCAATAATGAGTGCAACGTA